>NC_039365.1:155331085-155637676 GCF_003573695.1 Papaver somniferum | reverse complement strand
AATATATACAATATTTGGCACTCATCATTCATCTATGCATAACTTCTACTGCAGCAACATCAATCAATCACTCCAGTAGTTAACATTTACCCATACATTTTCCCTCTTCAGCGTTTATCACCAACACCAAAAACCCAATTCTCCAGCAATCGAGCTTTGACAATGCCACAAGAAAATTCAGCCAAAACCCCATCAATTCCATCACAAGCACTTTCCATTGAATGAGATGAGGGTAAAAACCATACATCAATCAATGTAAAAATATAAATAAAACCCAATGAAAATAAAAACTAGTGGAATCAATATAAATCGATCTCAATAGAACCCTAAATCATACAATTAAACACATTAATCAAACATGCAAATAGTAATTAAGAACCCTAAGTTAATCAAACAAATTACCCAAAATAAGATGAATGAATTACATGTTGTTAACTTGTGAGATGATGAAGAATGAGTAATTGATTGTATTTGGTGCTAAGAGGAATGGACTTAGGAGTTGATGTTGCTGTCGAACTCAGAAATTGGGAGAAGAAAGAGGATCTGAGATGTGGTGCAGAGACAGAGAAGAAGGGAAGAAGATGGTGGTTGCTATTATGGGTTAATCTGAAATTGAGAAATTAAAGACAGACAAGATGTTATTGTTGATGGGTTTGATCAATCTGGCTGATGTTGCTACAACAGATGAAGATGGAGAATATTGTTGTTGTTCGAATCAAGGATATAGACTGGGAGATGGTTGATTTTGAGGAAAGTTTGTTTGAATTTGAAATTGAGATGGCAAGATGGTTGAGTTTGAGGAATGTTTCGCTGATGAAGAAGGTTGTGGTGGTGATGATACAGACTCAGGGATTGTGAGGAAGAAGAAATGAATGGCTGTTGTTGTAAGAAAAAACGAAGAAGTAAGAGAGATGGTCGATAGATAAGAATCATAAGATAGTTACAAGACCTAGGATCGACGGCTATGATTAAATTCTAACCAAGATCTCAATGGACTATAATAATTGGTTCTTTTGGTCCGGTTCCAGTCTAGTACCACCCCAGAACCGGTCCCTGTATTGGTTCTATCCCGGTTCTCAAACTGAGTACCGATCCCTGTACCGGCTACACCGTCTCCGGTACGTTTTTTCCGGTACCAGTCTGGTACAGGTCTTCTTAACCGGTTCTTGTGCAGCCTTACCTGTACCTGAGTATTGGGAGTGATTGTATGTTGAACTTGTTTATTTTCTTGGGTTGGTTCTTCAAGAAACTCTCCATGCTCATAAAAATCATCATCTAAGAGTGTTGGTTCCACAAATAATTGCAATTGTGAATCATTATCATTTGCCGAAGATTCAAGATATACCCTTGTTGTAGTCGAGCTAAAGATTCAGTATCAATTCTCTCTTCACCATCATCCACAATTTTCACTCAAAACCTTTCTCTCAAAATTTTTCCTCCTTCGCTCTCAACTCACACAAACAATACACTAATACACTATCAAATAATCTTATAAATTTCTAATTATAATTAACCACTAAACCTGATTAGTGAAGAGTAGATTAGGATTTAGTTAAAATACATAGATAAGGGATGACCCTGATTTGATATTTAAATCTCATTTTTATCCTTTTCCTCTATCCCCAACTAGTTTAACTATCCCCTAATAACGCGTTCTTAAGTGTGGCTCAAAATCGTTCTGACTTGATGCTATGAGGTCAGAACTTTTCCCGAACACTGATATTGGTTTACTACGGAGAAACAAGAAATTTCGTACCACCGCAAAGATAAATACAAGTACACGACACTTTTTGGTAATACATAGATGGGACTGGGAGGTTATAGGTAAGATACTCCCTCCCGTAACACATATATAGGTGGGGACTAATTCTCTTAGATTAAGAAAATTACCTTGAATTCATCATTTTTCATGTTTTTTCTTCTTTTACTCTTTGTCTTATTACTACCACAATTTTCTATGTATAATAAATAAGGGTATTTTTGAAAAAATTCATCTTGAAAATAGGACTCTGCCTATCTATTGGTACAAAGAAAACTCAAAATTCCGCCTATATGATACTCCCTCCGTACCTATTATATAGGTGAAATTTTCATTTTTTTCCTGTACCAATATATATGCGGAGTGCAATTTTCTAGATGAATATTTCCGGACATAGCCTTATTTATGGCAAAACATGAAAAGACATCAAAAATTATAAGTTCATGACACTTTTCTTAATCCACAAAAGTTGTCCTCCTCCGCCTATATATATATATATGGTATGGAGGGGAGTATGTACATAAGGAGTATTAGTGATGCACACCCTAAAGAATCCCCACAGATGTTCACAAATTAGATTAACGTCAATTAGATTTAGACATCGTTGGTTGGCTGCTAAACTACTTTTTCATGTCCATAAATTTTGACTAAAAATACTTTGTCGGTTAATTAATTGTGTTCTCCAAGACCAAGGAAGAAAGAAACCATAATACTAACAAAGTTTAAGTTCAGAAAGATTTGAGAAACATAGAAAATCTGGAAAAACAAAAGATAGATATAATGGCGGTGTAAATATAGACATTACTAATGTTATTCAATTAGGTAAAAAAATTAAATGAATAATTTTTTTATGTGTTTACAGGTGAGAGCCGTTAATAAAAAATTTAAAGCGTTTTATTCAAAGTTTCTTATTAGCTAAACGTAGGTCCATACAATCAAAGTACCCCTCGTCTTTCTAAATCCATCTTTGGCACAATAAACTGGTTGTACCCAGCCTGTAACCGATTGAGATGTTTATACTTAAAGAAGTTTGATGATTGTATGATTTAATAATATTGATTACATAAAATAAAAAAAATGAAATTACATATATTAAATTAAAGGCCAATATTTGATTCGAGAAAGTTGTGTGGGGATCAAACTGATCAGGTCAAAACTGAAACGTCTAGGCCAGCAAAAACTTGGAACATCTTTGCTAATCAGAAAAAAACAACTTGGAACACTAGTTACTTGCAGCAGTGTGGATTGTGGAAGCGTAAATGGAGTATTTATCTCTCGCTTTTGAAAGAAAAACGAGATATTATTACTCACTTCTAAAAGATTTCATTGTATTCTTAAATCAATCTTTCTTTACGGACCCAGAAAACCAGACCAACTCAAAATCACTATACACAATTTTATTTTATTTCTGTTTTTTATGAGTCCCAGGGGATAGGTTTGTGTATGGTGGTTTTGAACTAGTTTTTCAGCTCGGTCTGTAAAGAATTTTTATTTTTAAATTCAAATTATACAGTACTGTATTAAAATATCTCGTCTATGTTTTTCTTCCCAACCATATTCCACACTCTCGAGAAGACATACCACAAAGGAGAAAATGAGCATTGTCATTCCATTATTAGCTCTGTTTAAGTCCAACAAGCTAGGGAGTTCGATTTTCTTCACAGTGTGCATGACATTTTAAAATTTCACCACTAAATTAATTCTCCAATCTTCCGAAAAGTTTCCATAACCTTGTCCTAGATTCGTATAGAGCTTATATTTTCTTTTTAAATGTATGTTATTATTCCGAAAAAAGCGTTGGAAAATTTGTTTAAATTAGATTATCCATAACAACAACAATGGCGGTTGTAAATCAAATGCCACCCTACATTGATCATCACTTGCTAGGCACATGGGGTTACCCTTTTCCTAAGCATGTTGTAGGACCTTTAAGGATAAGTCGAACTCACCAACTAATCACTAGTTTATACAACGACTATAAAATTTGCGACTTTGTAAATTTATAGAGATTTTGTTCCACCGGTGTAATACCAAAAATGTTCCATTTTTATGATTCATATTTGATTCTAACCGACCAAACCCACACCTAGATTGAAGCCCCGTTCAATTGATTTTATGGGTTGATTAGTTGGTCATCCTTTTTTGCATATAATATGTTTTATGTGCTTACTTGTAATGCTGGAATTTGAGTCAATGCAACTTCGAATTCATGCATCTAGTTATGTCATCGGTGACATACTTCTAATGCTGTTAAAGTCCATATCCATTCATGCAATTTGTTTTACTACTAGGTCTCCGACAGCAAAAACAAACAAGGCAATATCTAGGCAAAAATGAACCATAGAAGAAAACTGTGAAATTTTTTTTATAGAGGTAAAAATGTGGGCTTTTAATCGTAACTTTCACAGCCAACTTAAAATCATGTTTCAAAAGTGATTTAAGATTTTAGCATGTGTAGAAATAGTTTTATTAGGCTTGATCTAAATCAGGTCAAAACTCTGAAATTTAGTTTGGACAGTTCAGTTAGCACACCTCAACTTAGAAGCTAAAACACGCAATTGTCATTCTAGGCACAAAAATATGGGCAATAATTCAATTACCACGGCATTGGAATCCATTGGATATTTCACTGTTCCAGCAGTGGGTCAAATGGTGTCTGCTTCTCGAACATAGAATTCGGGTATTCAGCAGTAGGAAGTTGGGAGCCTCGTCAATTTGCCACACGGAGGAATAGTCTCCTTTCAGCGAGTGAGTGTTTGGGCCTTTCAGGGCTGCAAAGATGGCAAGTTTGCGTGTAAAAGCCGTGGAAGAGCATCCACAATGTTGCTTGAAATCTCCATTGTGCCAGTGTAGTTTTGGTTTGAATTACCATTGCTAAAGCTAAATTTATCATGCCATTATTGGTAATTTGATATGTTTATCTTCCAGTCTTCCACCATTAATTGCGACTGTGGATGCTGTAAGCCCAGTTATGCTTTGGCAGTTGACACACCCTTTTCGTTGGACCACCATATATGAACCAGCAATTGCTTCCTTTTCATAAAGTAGCTGCAAAACCAAACTATAAAAAGAAATTACACAGAATTGTACTCCCTTCGTTTCTTTTTAATATGCCAGTTTTGTTTTTAGAGAAATTTAAGGAAATTAAGAGAATTAATCATTGAAAGTGATCCTCATGACACTTGTCAATAAAAGAAGTGAACTGAAATGGTCACCATGACACTTATGAAGTAAAGTGAAGTGGTCCACATGACACTTGTCATCAAAAGAAGTTAAGAGAAAAGTGATCCCAGAAAATTAAAGTAACATTTGACTTTCCCAATTAAGAAACCGGTCTATTTTTTTGAAATTTTTATTTATAAAAACTGACCTATTAGAAAAGAACGGACGGATTATAAGTTGACTGGAACTTACTCCATGCATCAAAATAATTAATCACAGTAGTGGTTGGACGAGGTGAAGATTTGGCCAGGTTCACATGACATGACCTTGATGCAAGTCACATAGTTTACCTGTTTAAGTAGTGAAAATAGATGATGACTCATATGCTATCGACAGCTAAGTGTTTCGACCAAACAAATTCAGTCCTTACTTGCCCCAAGTGAGCCCCAAGTGAGTCAATATACATCATTTTCGAAATAAAAATGGAGGTAAGGTTTCCAACTGTTTCTCACCTTCCATACTTAATATATGTATGAAAAGATATATATACATCCAAAAGCGGAAGTATTCAATGATGGTCTTTTCAAAAAATTTGTACTACTTGTATGATAAGCAACTATCAAACATTTCTGGTTGATACATCTACATTGCATAAGTTTAGGAATTAAATGTTGAATTTATTTTAGATGGTTGTATGATTTGTTATACGAGAATAGACAGGAGTTAGGGGTGTAAAGTGAGCCGACATAGCAAAACACATCATGTATCAGACTTTGTGCTAGGCGTGTCTTATGTCGTGACGTGCTGTGCTGTGATCAAATTTTAAGGTGTTTTGACGTGCCATAAACGTGCCATCACGATACACTTTTACACCCATATACTAACTCATATTACTTCTATTTCTGTAAAAGAGTTGTTATCATTTTTTTCATTCTGGCCTAAAAATAAATTAAGTTGAAAAAATGATGGTAACTCTTTTTTTTTCAGAAACGGAAGGATATATATCATCGATTACTTTTTAATAGTGTACTTACAGAAAAAACAAATCTAGATTCATACTATGTGAGTGTATGTAGATACCAAACTAACTCCGTTTGAAATGGATATTGGAGTTAAGTTTTGATTTGGTCTGGTGAACCACATATTCATGCACAGACCACGAAGGTACCTTACAGGGTTTAATGCAGAGACCACATATGACTGTTCAGCGGTGGTGTAAGTTTTCATTTATTTACGTTCTTTAGATGACTTGCAACTTGGCAAGACAGAGTAGGTGTGGAAGTTGGAAATTTATACATATATGTTAAATTATAGGACATGCACAAGATTTCATGTTGGTTCTAAATCTGATTTTGGTTATGGCCGGGGGGTTGCAGTTTTGTACTTTTTCCAGCCAGGGACTCTTATCTGTGTTCGTGTTCATATACATTATTGAGGAAGTACTTGCAACCCAACTGTATTCATTAAGTTGAAAAGACTACTTGGTTTGGATAACTCATAAAGTACCTTTGATAGCACGTTTCTCCTTCTGGTGACCGGAGAAATAACGAGACCCCTTGTAGTTGATAGGTCGGAATTAATCCCACTACTTCTGGGTTTCAAGTGCACCTCTCTGACTTGATTGCAGCAAAAAGGAGCTATGGTCCCTCCAAGGAGCTATTATGCAATCAGTTACTCGGGTGCATGGTTCAACCGGTAGAGATGTTAGGTTTGCTGGTTCGTCAACATTAGTTGGTGCTCTCGAAAAGGCGGAATTAGCTAGGTTCGTCTGTTTGTCAGTTACATCAGGTGGGTCTGCTGTTTTCTGGTCCATTTGGCTTGATACTTAATGAAAGAACATTGAACAAAAATGTGAAACTGCCAGCTGCTATCATCTCAGAAGCCAAGCTTAAAGTTTTTGCTTGGATTAGCTCTCACCCCTCCCTAATTCCTCTGTAGAGGAGGATAATGTTTGTAACGAGAAATTTGAAATTTTTCGATCCCCACTAACCTGCTCTTAGCTGCTTTGGGTCCTCCTGGGACATCTGTTTTTCTTCTTCCCTTGGTAGACTGTTCTTGCTTGGCCCCTAATTTGTTCTGTCATGGTTTCCTAATACAATTACATTCATTCTTTGGTGACCAATAAAAACAAAATAAATAGATAACGTGTACGCAAAAAAAAAAGAAAAAAAAATTGTGAACTCTATTTGGTTTCCAACAAGAGTAAGTAGCTCTTTTGTTCGGAATGATTTTTTTGGGACTATGGTTCTATTTTTAGTAACACATTTAGAAGTAAATATAGGTCACTCCTTATCTAGATATTTATATTCATACCTAAACTACCCTACTGATTAATTTTGGGTAATGATTAAGCTAAAGAAGTAGAATTATTGAGAGAGTAAAATTAGAGAAGATGAAGAAGAAAAATATGGAAAATAATTTTTTTTTTCCAATTCACTGAGCTTGAGTATTCAAGTGATGATAGCTCATCTGATTCTTCATCTCCATCCTCTCCTAGAGTATTTGTTAATCTTCATAATGATCTGGATATGAGTTATTTCTTAGATGGTGAATGTATTCTTCCACAAACTCAATCTCAAGATGAAAATGATGGATTTTACCAACCACAACCGAAGGAAGAGTATTAGGGTACCCAAGTATACTTCAAACTTAGATAATGGTGGTTGAATTGGTCCAAATATTCATAAAACTGTAAATTTTTATAAAAAATTCCTGCTAGGTTCAGGTAGTTCGGTTACCAAGTGTGAAGAACAGGTAACCGAACTCGGAGTTCGGTTAATAAATGTCAAGAACATATAATCGAACACAGAATTCGGTTTCTTTCTTCAAACACGCAGGTAGTCGGACTTTAGTAATAATATTTATAGAGGTATGGTCGATTAGTTCGCAAACTTCAACGCAACCAAGTTCCCAACCGAACTGCAGGTTAAAAGTAACCTAGTATTAGAAGTTCGGTTGGTTCGCAAACTTCAACATATTTTGCGAATCAACAGAACTGGGCTTATATATGCACATATGCAATTAGGCAAACATTCGGTTACTACGAAATTTATTTCTTGGTGGGAGGAGGTGGTGGTTATATATATAGGTGGTTATTAGGTTGGTTTTAAATTAAATTAGGTTAAGGGTAGGTTAGTCATTTCAACGCTTTAAGACACCCCTTATAACTATAGGGAGGGTGGCCTAATAAAATCATGGTCCCCTCAAAAAAACCATGGTCCCTAAAAAATCATTCTTTCTTTGAGTTACAGGCCCGGACTAAGCCAAGACAAACAGGCCTTGCAATTACATAAGGAGAACTAGCTCCCAGTTTCAAAGAGCATGAGAAATATCCAATTCCCATCCTAAATAGGGGTGAGCATAAAAACCGGAACCGCGGATTTAACCCGTATCCGTCCGCAAAATTGCGGATTTCACCCAAACCGCAAGACGTATGGGCCGGAGACGAGTGGGATTCTCAAATACGCATGCGGTGCGGATGCGGTTGCGGTTGTCATTTGAAAACCGCGGATTACCGCAACCGTAGAAAGAAGCAAAGTTTTCTTACCTGAGTATGAACCTAGGCCCAAAGAGAAAGAAGTGAAGTTCTTTGATCACTTAGTTAACTAAATGAATTTAGGCCCAAAGAAAAAGAAGTAAAGTCCTTAAAACACTAACTGAATTTAGGCCCAACAAATAGAATCAAAACTAAGTTAACTAATTGAATACAATCAAAACTAAGTTAAGACACTAACTGAATTTACGCCTAACAAGTACAATCAAAACTAGGTCAAATCCGCGGTTAATCCGCATCCGGCCCGTACAATCCGCGGATCCGCAAAGGTTAAATCCGCGGGTGATTGGGCCGGTCACGGTTCAATTTTGCAAATCCGTAACTTTGACGGTTCGGTTACGGGTGACCCCTAATCCGCAACCGTCCGTCCGTTACACACACCTAATCCTAAATCATGTCAGCTACAGAAATAAATTTGTTGCTGCAAGCCTTATAAGTAGCTGCAAAAACATCTTTGAGTATGCCAGCAGCAGCCCAAGAATCGTGCCAGAACCTAACGCCTTGGCCATTGTGCTTCCTCACAGTACAGTGATTCTGCAAATCAGGAGCGAGTTTGCCAACAATTTCTGGCCTAAACAAGAGTCCGTATGCAGCAGAACAGGCTATACAGAACAGAACCGTATAACCCTTAATCGCTTTCCACGTGTCTATACCGAATTTATATGTCGACTTGGCAAATCCGAGGGAAAGAAAAAAAAGAAAAAGAAACAACGTTGTAGAGGAATTTCGGTTTCATAAGATCAGCATAGAAACAACAATCAGCGAAGAAGAATAAGTGGAAGAAATAATAAGATTTTTACAACAAACAACACCAGAATATTTCAGGTTGGTTTAGGGTTTTTTTGTTCAAATTAACGAATCTAATTAATTTCCTTGTAATTCTTTGTCTTAGGGTTTGTTGATCTTTTTCTATCAATGCAAATCAATCTATCCATGTGATTGAGAAGAACCCCTAATGTTTAATCTATGTGAATATAGATCTCAAGAATTTGATGATTGTATGTGATTATTTTTGTTTTGATTTTGCAGATGTCAATCTGGAATCGGGTTATCTTTTTTGTGGCGTTTTTATTTCTTGTTGGACGTCTGAATGCTAGCATTGGTGATTCCAATCCACTTTACAGGTGTGTTTTGGTTTGTTTACAGCAATTTGATTTCATTATAAAGCGGAATTGATGTTCATATTTAAGAGATTAGCATAACCTCATTGATAAGAATAAGATGCACAAACTTCTAGACTAGAATACATCTTGGACGTAGCAATTAGTAGGTTTTAACCAAGTATAGGGTTTAGAAACGAGAAAAATCAAATAACTACAGTGTGTTTTCTTTAAGTTGATTGTTTTCTACCAAACCCGGCATATTAAAGAGGAGAAATTGAAAGCGTTTGAGTTATGAAACAGACCTCTGTACAAAACAATGCTCTATCTATAACAGCATCACTACACTAAACTCAAATCCCACTAATTTTAACAATTGCTTTAATTTAGAACTTAGTAAATGACTTGGTGTAACCCAGTATAGTAAAGCCTATTCTCATGAGATGCGCCCATTCATTTAAATATCTCAAACGCGGAGTGGATGGTTGCAACTCGCCTGAAACTTTTAGGCATTGGGTGAATCCACCTTGCGGCAAAATATCTCGGGACCCAAAAGTTTCTACTTGACCAAGATTTCATTATCTACTTAAAATTTCAAGTGGATGGATATGCGCGTTTGAGGTTTTTTGTAGACCAGTAGATGTGCCAAAACTTCTTCATGCCTGTGTTTATGACTTTATGTACTGAAGTTCTATGCCTTCAACGGTATGCTCAACTTAAATTCCTTCCAGGATTATACTCTCTTAGTGTGTCCATATTTTCTTCTATTCTATGAAAAGGTTAGTGAAGTATTTAAAGTCTAAAACAGCTAACTGTTTTCCCGATGATTGTTTCCCCTGATACGTAACAGATGAATATCATTTACCTACCCGTTCATAAAAAGCACAGGGATGCCATCTAAAGTAAAGATGGTATTGGCTTTAGAAACACGTCTTGTCTGGAAATATGGATGGTTATTTTTATCAACCCGATGCTTTTATTGCTGTTTTGATTTCACTTATAGAAGGATTTCACTTATAGAAGAAGGTGATATGATCGACTCTAGACTCTAGTTATTCTCAATAGCGAAATAATTTCATTTTTGTATTTGTAAATATCAGAAAATGTCGTTTGTAAATTTCATTCTAATTTGTTAAACACAAGCACAAGCTGAACCTTGGTTTTCAGATATATTTACAATGATTCTGTTCTTTGAAATTTTCTATGGGATCTCAGGTCATGCCTAGAGCAGTGTGAAGCGACTGGATGTATTGGGGACAGATGCTTTCAGGATTGTCTATCGTCTGACATTGGGTCTAATAATGGTTCAGAATCCGTACAGAAACCATTTTACATGCAGTTTATACAATGGGATTGCCAGAGCGAGTGCAGGTATCACTGTATGCTTGAAAGGGAAAGAGACAATGAGATGCTTGGCCTTGGACCGGTTAAGTATCATGGGAAATGGCCCTTTAGGCGAGTCCTTTGGATTCAGGTTTGCTGTCGTACAAGCTAGTGATTTTTTAAAATATTCTTTCCCACTTTTAATTAAGAAAGCTAACAAATATTTACTCATGTGTACAGGAACCTATGTCTGTGGTATTCTCTGTTTGCAATCTTGCCATGCATTATCTAGGATGGATTTCATTTTGCTCCCTTTTATACACCAAGTTACCTTTAAGGCCGAAAGATAGAAAACCATACTATGAATACTCTTTGTTATGGCATGCGTACGCGATCTTGGCAATGAACTCTTGGTTTTGGAGTGCTGTGTTCCATATGCGGTAAGCTTATTCTCTTTATCATCTTGAGGCTACCGTAGTATGTAGAATCTAAAAGCTATTGAAAGTTCCGCCATGTGCAAGTTAACTATTTTATATAGCTGACTAGATCATTTGAATTACATAGCAGGCAAATTAACAAGTAAAATACTGGTTACATCAGCAGATTGTGCATATTGCTACTCTTAACCTTCATATAGAATGTGTATGAGAATTTATTTGTCAAAGAGGTTGCGGACTACCTAAAGTTAGGTTTCTTTTCTTTCTGACCATGAAGTTTTATACTGTATGATGTTGCAGTGATCTGGATCTAACAGAGAAGCTAGACTACTCATCCTTCGTGGCATTACTTGGATTCGGTCTCATTGTTGCTATCTTACGAACTTTTAGTGTGAGGGATGAAGCATCTAGAGTCATGGTTGCTGCTCCTCTGATTGCATTTTTGACTACCCATATATTATATCTGAACTTCTATAAATTAGACTATGGTATGTCTTTCTCCTTTCCTCTTTATACATTAAGTTTACATGCCGCAAACTAGCTTTGTTTCATAAGTATGTCTTGAATATGAAATGGTTACTAACTTCCTTAAGTGGTAAATCTCCATAAAGTAGGTCATTTTCACTGCTCAAGTTATATCAACTTGATAACCAGATGCGCACCCAAATGAAAGTTTTCTTCTGTTTTTGGTCACCCTCAGTTTTCTGAATCCACTTGATGCTTCATATGATCATTTCTGTAATACAGTGTTCCTACCTCCGTCCAACTTTTTCTCCCCTGTCTTGGATTTTATTATGAGCACATACACGATGAATACAGCAGATTTTAGTCTTTCTTTAGAACTACTATTAGTTTTTTGTTTTAAATTTTGTTTTTAGTTTTTATCCAACACGGTAGAATGATTCCCACTGTATACTGTTGCAGGGTTGAACATGAAAGTATGTCTTTCGATGGGCGTGGCACAACTTCTTTTATGGGCTATTTGGGGTGGTCTCAGTCGTCATCCATCACGAGGAAAGTTGTTGACTGTCGTTGTAGGAACTTCTCTGGCAATGCTCTTGGAAATCTATGATTTCCCTCCATACAAAGGATATATTGATGCACACGCTCTTTGGCATGCTACCACCATTCCCCTTACCTACCTATGGTGGAGTTTCATCAAAGACGATGCCCAATTCAGGACTTCGAATCTCACGAAGAAGGTAAAGTAGAAAAAGGCAAATTTCTGATGCTACACACTGGCGAACTTAGGTAATGTCACCCCCATTGTAAATTTGTGAGAACCTCTTCTTTCTTGCAAGTTCTGTTCAAATTGTCATTAAGTATCTCCTTTTGAGTATATAATCTTACTTAGTCTTGCTTAGAACCATTCAACACGATTCTGATCTGATCATTTGGACTAAGCAATAAGTCCAGGTCTCAAAAAATTTAAAACTGAAATAGTCAGAAACAAACACTTTTGTGAATTTATAATATAACTATAATCTCTTATAGTCTTATATAAATATATGAATGATATCTCTGTTTAAATGAAAAGGGCGAAGCTAATTATTGAGTTGAGTTATAATAATTTACATGATTTGTGGGGATTACTTGATAGCATTTGGGCATGTCGACATGTCGGAACACTTGTATGCTTATAATATTCAGAGAAAGTTGATATTGTCTCCTCAGTTATGTCTAATCCTTCCTCTAAAATCTTTTACATGCTTCGGTTGTTTCATTTAGTCCAGAATTATTGTACTAAAATATGATTTGAGTTCATGGATGCTTAATATTATTATTATCATATTACTTTGTATATAAACAATGGAGAAAATTATTAGAGTGCCTCATTTTCTCCGGGGCTGTTTGTCCTTTATGAACACGTGTCTTATGGTTTGACACTTCGTTGGTAAAAAACAACACTTTCATGATCACAATGAGGACCATTCGTTGGTGAAATCACCAAATATAGCTTATTCGTAGCATAGTGGGCTGTTAGTGTGATGACGTTGTACAGCGGCTTAAGGCATCTGGTCCTGTCTATATTTCGTTCATTTGTTGAAAGGAGTTGCATTCGGGAAGTGTGGGAATGTATATTGAAATCTTAGCCTACAGAATAATCTAGCTTCGACTGCTGTTAAATCCAACTGAATATGCAACTCAATTAGAGCTAGTGCCGAGATAATCACCAATTATAAAACTCTAACAGTTGTCAAGGCTAGATGAGTTTAGAAATCAATTTTGAAAATCAAAATTATAATTCAAAATATATATAAAATTAGCCAAAATAAGGGAGAGGATTTGTATATAGACAGAAGATTATCACGTACACATCAACTAAATCCTCTCAAGTTCCATCTTCCCACAAACTTAAAAATGAATCGATTAAACTCCATGATTTGTGTAGTTTGCCTCCTCATACACTTTGGCAGTAATCTCATTCAGAGGTTCTAACAACCATACACCGCTCAATTTCTCTACTCTTGTAAGTTTTGGCAACATATCCGTTACTTTATTCTTTTCTTTAGACACGTAACTACATTGCCAAGAGCTAAATGCTTTAAATAAAACCTTAATGTCTAAACTTAAATTACGTAATCTCCAATCAATATTAAAAACTTTTTTGTTCGCTGCATCAACCATAAGCTTTGAATCCAATTGAAATACCACTTTCTCCAAGTTTTTTCCTTTAGCCCATTGCACTGCCTCCCATAATCCTCTCTGCATTCAGCTAGCTCCGGATTCAACATGTGATTTAGGTAGATGCATTTTGATCCCCTATGGGTACCTGCAAAATCACGAAGTATTAGACTAATACCACATGTTTTGTTAATATGCTGAAAAGAACCATTAGAGTTAATTTTAAAAGTGCCTCTTGGAGGAGGCGACCAGTGCAAATTAGTTCTAGGTTGAGGTAGAAGAAGCTTAGTTGCAGGATGTGGGTTGGCTTCATGTTCTGAGATATCTTTCCTGCACTTATGAATGATCATCTTTGGAGTAACATTATTGGTTTTAAAGACTTTGTCACATCTAGAATTCCAGATACACCATGCTACTACAACAATCTTGCAGACTTCTTCCTCTTGTATTTGATATGCAATCAGTTTATCAAACCAGGAACAGAACCAGGCCATTAGATCGCCACTGTTACTAGTGTGTAATCCCAACATAGAAGACCAAACCATTCTTGATGAGTTACATTCCAGAATACAGTGACTTGATGATTCCATGACTTGATTGCAGAAAGGGCAGCTAGAATCTCCATCTTGAATAAAGTCTTGTAGTTTGTCTCTTGTTGGGAGAATATCTTTAACACATATCCAGATAAACAAGTTAATTCTAGGGAGGAGAGGTAGCTTTCAGAGTTTCTTAAAAGTACCTTGTATTCTTGGACCAACGGAATTATTTCCATTTTTTTCTTCGATCATTTTCATGTAACTTAAAATCTCTTATATTAGATTGATTGTTGATGAATGAAATAAAGAGGATAATAGATTGATGTCCCACATCATGTATCTGCATCAAAAAGTTGATGAACATAAATGGAGTCTTGATAATGAGTAGCATTAGGGTTAGGATTAGGTGGCCCATCTAGTCCTTCAATCCATTTATACTTCCAGATCAAAATTTTCCTCCCATAACCAACATACCAAATGTTGTATCTTTTAATGAATTGCAACTCAAAACTTATGCTTCTCCATGACCATGTAGACATTGCATTATCCTTTATATTAAAAACTTGACCATGTGGGAAGTATTTTGCTCTTAGTGATCTAGCACATATTGAAGAGTCTCTAGTGCATAATTTCCAAGCAGATTTAGCCAACGGAGCTCTATTAAAGACCTCTAAATCTCTGAAACCCAGACCCCTTTCTTCTTTAGATTTATTGACATTCCTTCAGGCTATAATATGCTTCCATTTATTATTCTTTATTCCTCCAGAAGTTTTGCTGAATAGAGTTCATTTTGGTTATTGTATTATCTGGAATCTTATAACTGATCATGTGGTGCACTGGGATAGAATTTGTCACATTTTTAATCATCACTGATCTCCCTGCTTCAGATATATTGATACCATACCATTTAGTGAGTCTAGCTTCCATCTTTTGAATGAGGCAAGAAAAAGGAATTTTCTTATTCCTTCCAACAAAGAATGGTAAGCCTAAGTATTTTTCCTCGGCAGTATCTAGTTGTTTAACTTGAAGAAGACCACTGATAGTTTCACAACTTGAAGGACGCATGTTCTTACTAAAGTAGAAAACAGAATTATGAAAATTGATTAGCTGACCTGAACAAACACTGAATTCTTCTAGGGCAAATTAATAAACTAACCAACTTCCTGACCCCTATTTAATAAACCGACCAATTCTTTTAGATCTTATATAAAATGGCCGTTCTGTTATCTTTCACACCTGGGTTCACCAAATTGGTCAAAAACAAAGACTTAGTCAGAATTTTACGTCGAGTTACTAAAATATCCTTATAAAAACATTCCCCCTTACATCTATTTCCCGATCTTTCTGTTTCCTTCGTCACTTTTCCCTGTCTCAATTTTTTTTCTCATTCTAATTTTTTTCCATCGTCAAACGAAACATGTCTTTGTTTTTGGTTGTCATTAGGATTTATAGAGTTGAAATTTAAGGTATTAATTACTGTTAAAACTAGAACCAAAAACAGTAAACCTTAAACTTTTATTCTATCAATCCCTAATTGAAAATATGGTTGGAAGTGGCGGCGATTTGAGATTTAGAGGGTTTTGGGTTTGTGCATGTCGACTGATGCAATTGGATTCACCCATCAAATCAAGGATGTAAGATTTTTTTCTCTTATTTATTTTGCAATTCATTGGACTATAAGCTATACGAAAGAAGAAAAAAAACCATTGGATCTGATGGGTTTTGAGTGTGATTGTAAAATTGATTTATTTAACTTTGCTTTCCCAAGAATTGCATTTAGATGGGTTTTTGGCACTTGATTTGACCGAATCAGTAGCAGGCAAAGACAAATTGGTAATGGTATTTCTGGTTCTTCATTTTGGAGAAGAACGGAGCTAGGGAAAAACATTGGACTCGGTGCAACTCGTTATGAGTCGGTCCAACTAAGTATCTTAGAATTGTTTGACTAGGTCCGAGTCGTCCGACCTAAACACTCATGAGGTATTTTAATGTCTTTTACATAGTAGTATAACTGACACATGAGCTTTTAACGGTTGTTACCCGTTTTTTGAAAAAAACGGGATGGAAATTGTCAATATCGGCCAGTTTATAAAAGGATTAAAAAAACGGTCAGTTTCTTAAATATAGTTCAAAAAGGTGGTCACTTTATTAAAAAGCCCCTTCTTCTATTACCCGAAGTAATGTGTTTGTTTGTCCCAGATTTGCTTTGCAGAAGAGAAGATAATCATCTGCAAACAATAAATGGTTAATATTTGGTGCTGACCTGGAAATCTTCATTCCTGTTAACTGATTCTTTTTTTTCAAGATGATTAAGGTTACTTGAGAAATCTTTCATGGCAAGGATGAACTTATTCTCCTTATTGGTCTGAATGGAGTTGATGGGGAACCGTTAATCATAATCTCAATCTAAGTTGTACTGATACACTTAAAAACTAGCTGAAATTCAACTTTTGAGTTTGGTCTAACATTTGTCCAGCTTGGTGTTTGGTACTTCAAATTCACGTTGACTTCCATTGACCAAGTTAAATCTTGACTTTTTGTTTACAAATTATTAATAAATTTACATAAAATTAAAATGTGAAACCAGATTACAAACATACCCTTCACTTTATTAGAATTTACATTACATCAAAATCATTCAGGCAAACTTCTTCTTAGCTTCAGCTGCTCAGACCCTGCCTTCACACCAACACCACCATATGAACTATTTCCTTCTTGTTTCTCTGCCAGACACCAACAGTAACAGCTGAACTACACATGAATCATCACTGCAGCATATCAGATCCACAACTGCTATCACCAGCTTGCACCTCTTAACCTGATCCTCAATCAACCACCACTTCCTAGCCATTTTATCTCCACCTGCAATTACTACAACATGATTGTTTCACACCCGTTTTAGCCAACTGAACCATATCACCTCTTCCTTCTCACTTTCTAATCTCAGCGTAAAGCTCACCAGCTCAAAAACAAACCCCACTGCTTGTCTTCTGTCTCATAGACAACCTAAACATACATCTAGTCACTGCAAATTCACAATCATAACTTCGGATACCAATCTCATCCACCATCTATGTATCAATCAACCTCAGGCTAGGCCATTACACCGCCAACTCAACAGACTCAGATCCATTGTTCTTCTGTGCAGCAAACCACACCACTTACAAATTTCATTCTTAACAAAACCCATCTTTTATATAAATCAACAACAACCCTATCTCCCCATTGCCATTACAGTTTCATTACCCATCTCAACCTCGGAAATTAGATAAACCCATCAGGAACTATTCAACAACTCCATTCTTGAACCATTTCTCTGCCACAAATCACCCATTTCTCAATTTTGATTTCATATCCTGATTTTGTGTATCGCCAGCTTCTTCTCTGAAATTCGAATTCTAGATGCAACCCATCTCCTCAAATCCTGTGCCTCTATCTTCTTCGGTTCCAGTCCTGTTAAAATCACCACTCACAGAAAACCAAATTCCTGAGTATCTTCAAATTCTCTTCTGATACTCAAATAATTTTCCATTACCAACAACAAAAAGATATTTTCTCGGCCCCAATCAGTTCCTGCATTAACATACCCTTGTCAACATCAATGGCAGTACACACACAACGAAATTCCTCTTACATTTTGAATCTCGGATACAATGTTGTACATTCATCTTCTTCAAATATGATATGTAAACCATAATTTAAAACAATAGAAAGGGAAACAGACACCACAAGTACAAATTCTCGATTCACTTCCGTGCTGATTTTTGACAACAAAATTCCTATTTCTGTCGATTCCTGCCCTAATTCAGAAAAAACCCTAATCTCCCATCATCTTCTTCTTATGAACCGATGATCTTCACAATACGAAATTTTGAACCTTCAAATGTAACGATTTGGTTCAATTGCAAGATATGTACCCAATTATAAATCGTTCAATTACAAATCCAAATTTCAATCTCAAGTCAAATTCAAACAAGAGATAGAACCCACAAAATTGTTACTCCACAAATGAAATTAAAAACCCCAAAACCCAAAATCAAACCAATCAGACGCTCCCGATGATGATGCATATGATGCTGAAATTATTATTTTTAGATCCTAATCAACAACCGACAGTATGTTCAAGCATCTTAAAAGACAGTGCAAAACCATCACATGTTTCTTTGATTTTGGGAGATCTATTTGGCGTCTAGAATCTCAAAATCAACATCAGCTTTTTTTTCTTCTTTTTTTCTTCTGATTCTTCATTCTTCTGTTAATCGCAGTGGCGTGGTGGAAGTGAAGAGGGTGAGCGGTACAGTGGTGTGGTGGAAGTGAAGAGGGTGAGCGGTACTAGAATAAGAATTGGTTCTGATATTAAGGTGGTTTCTTTAGAAGGTGTAAATGAGTAAAAGACTTAATTATTATAATAAAAGAGAAATAGAAAACAGAAAACTAAAAAATAATTAGGTCAAATAAAGTCAATCACAGTCAACGTTAATTCCAAGTACCAAACGCAAAGCTGGACAAATGTTAGACCAAACTCAAAAGCTGGACAAAATCTAAGTACCAAAAACAAAATAACCCTAGAATTTATCACAAAAAAAAAATTCTTTAAGACTTCGATGAGGAAATCACACTCTAATATGTCAAAGGCCTTTGACATATCCATCTTCAATGCTAAATGACCAGTTCTACCACCTTTATTCTTCATAGTTTTAACAAATTTTTGTACCATGCAAATATTTTCTGAAATGAGTCTTCCTCGTACATAAGCAGACTGCATTGGAGAAATAATATCAGCAATAAGTTTATTTAGCATGAGAGCAATAATTTTAGATATAAGCTTATAGATTGTATTGCATAAAGCAATTGGTCTAAAGTCTTCTGGCTTATGGGCTGAAGTAGTCTTTGGAATTAAAGATATTCTTGTATTGTTTAATTTCTTAAGAAGAAAACCTGAGCTGAAAAATACTTTAATAGTCTTGCACACATTATCT
Source organism: Papaver somniferum (assembly GCF_003573695.1). Lineage (NCBI taxonomy): Eukaryota > Viridiplantae > Streptophyta > Magnoliopsida > Ranunculales > Papaveraceae > Papaver > Papaver somniferum. Next base: position 155,618,202 of record NC_039365.1, on the reverse strand, counting down.
TTTACAACATGCCATTGAGTTTGTTGGAAACCTGGTGGAAAGCCATCTGTTCAAGGTGAAGTCCATGGTTCCATTAACTTTAAAGCTCCATGAATTTCTTGATCAGTTGGGACAACCACCAATTCTGCATTGTATTGATCAAAAATACAGTTTGGAATGTGTTGGAGAAAGTGATAACTATTTGCAGGATTTGAAGTAGTGCTTATCTTCTTAAAATGGGAGACTAGAAGATCTTCAATAGAATTCCTATCTTGACACCAAGTACCATTTGGAGCCTGAAAAGAGTCAATTATGTTTCTTATTCTTCTTTGGTTTTCTCTTATATGAAAATACTTGGAATTTGTATCCATATCATTAAAGAAATGATCTCTGGATTTATGTTTGTTTGAGCTAGCTTGCAGTTCATTTAAAGTATTAATCTCCTTTTCCAACTTCACTACTTCAGTTGTGTTGTTGCCTTGTATATCTGTTGCTTACAGATGAGATAGTTCTTGTTGAAGAATTGTGATTCTTTCTTATTGAAGTGTGAGAATGTATATTGAGATCTGATCCTACAAAACCATCTGGCCTTGACTGCTGTCAAATCCAACTGAATATGCAACTCAATAAGAGCTAGTGTTCGAGATAATCATCAAATATAAGATCTAACAGTTAACAAGGCTAGATGAGTTTATAAATCAATTTTGTAAATCAAAATTAAAATTTTAAAAAATATATAAAAAATTAGCTAAAATAAAGGAGAGGATTTGTAAATCGATAGAATATTATCACGTACACATCAATTAAATCCCCTCAAGTTCCATATTTCCCTTATGATAATGGATGAATAACACAGTACACTTCATAGTCAAAATTTATTTTCGTATGGAGAGCATTGTTTGTAGTATTGGCCAATAGCTCTTATGGAGTTATATTTGCAGCTCGATTTGACAGTAGTCAAGGCTAGATGGTTGTGTAGACTTAGATTTCAACATATACATATTCTTACATTTTGAATACAACTCTTTGCAAGACAATTTTAGCAGTTTCGGCCACATGATTTATTCAATACTAATTGAGGTCGCAATGCTTATAGTCACCCCAAATCGATTGTGGTGGTGTGTCAGGCACTTTTTTTCTTTAAAAGAACTTCTTCATGGCACTATTTTGTCTAATGCTTAACCTCTTTTAGTCCCTTTAGGAACATAAGTGATTTAGTCCTATTGGAACTTAGATAACAGGGATATGCACGCAAAAGATGATTTTTCTATCACGTAGATCAAATCAGCTTGGTTTTTGTTTTTTAGCCTACGGTTATTATTTATTCTTTTGATGAAAGGAATTTATTAATAAAGAAAAGAAAAACAAAAACAGGAGGGGGACATAAATCTAGAACCTTCTGAAGAAATAAAATGAAATAAGAATTAAAAATAAAAGCAACGCTATAGCAAAAAATTACATCAACAAGCTCATATAAGGCATTTCATCCGATAATTATTTTTAGGAGTTTCCAAGTAAATTCTCTATTTTGTTTTTTTTTAACACAAAACAGGCTGAAAACCAATCGATAGAGGAGAAGTAGTATCTTTTATCACCATGTTCTCCAATACCGGCGGTGATGAAATGTTGGATAGTCATCGCATTCATTATCATATGTATACATGCGTGGATAGCATATTAAATCTATTAGTATCAACATTAGCAACAATGTTAAACTTCTGAGAGAAGATTCATTCTTTGTTTCTTAATTTGTCTTCATGAACAAACCTCACATTTCTCCTCAGATAAATTTGCACAACGATCTGCTATCAAAGAGCCGTAGGGCACATTATTAACAATATTACTACCAGAATTAGTAGTAATATGATATCTTTCATTAAAAATATTTATCGCTAATTCTTTCATGGCTTGATTAGCTGCTTGAAGTATTATTTGTTCAACAAAAAGTTGAGGGTTGTTGTGATTTGGTGTACCCACTATAACTGTAGTTTCACTTCTCGGAGACTTCACAACAACATCGTCCACCTTAACGGAAGCATCACCTGTAAGTTCTGTGTTAACCACAAGCTCCTTATTTTTGTACGTATCATCATTCACTTTACTAGAACCTTCAAGAGTTTGTTGTTTATCATCTTCAGGTGCATTAAGAGTGACGTAAATCATTACTTGTATTTTTACTGCCTCAACAGTCCTTGGGACATATTGTTGCTTGCATGATTTTCTTATCACGTTGCTTGTCATCAACTTTTTCGTTTTAATGTCATCCTTTCACGGAATAGATTTTAGATAGCACAATAGCAGGTCTACTTTTGTATTCTCCCATACCCATGACCAATGACCTTGTAATAGGAGTGAAATTAACACATAAGGGAAGTGTGAATGAATAATTGATAGTAAAAGTAGAACTGTTGAGAAATCTCAATATTTATTAATAAAAATGTGTTTAATTACAATAGACTTGTCTCTTATTCATAGGGAAACAATAGAACTCTGGTTAAGGAAGCTCTTATTAACTCATCCTGAAGCCAATGTATTTCTTAAATTAAATAAATTCTAAAAATAAGAATTACCTAAATAATAATAAATAATCCTAAATCTAATGGATGTCCTACAACAGGCACGCCATCTTGAAAAGAATTTGTCCCGAATCGACAAAATACTTAAGAATATGTGCTACATCAAAAAGTAACTTTTCAAAATCAAAGTATGTCGTAAAAGCGAAACCATCTCGCTATATTAGAACCTTGTCAACCTAAGGCTGGAGAAATTAATCTCCACCTGAACTCTTGCAAAATGATAAAAAAATTTGTTTAGAGTAACATTATCTACGCGCATAGCCATCCCAATAGCAAAAGCAATTTCTAACAAGGTTGTCTTTCATCAATATTCAAGACTAGATCCATAGATTCTCGTCCAAATTTGCAATATATAGACGTTGATCACTAGGTTTAAAATTCTTAGTCCATTATTGGAAGTGCATGAAGCCAGGCTTAAGACAAGACGACCCAGCATCCCTAATGTTCAATATATCTGATAGACACATTTTTGTGTCTAATTTATCTCGATTCTATATATTGATAGTGCTCAATTTTGTACTTATTATGGTGTTTTATGTGTGTGTAGGTATTTTTGGCCAATAAACATTTTTGGAAAAATCTGCTCGAAAAGTTGCGCGGGGCACCCCGAAGGACACTTGCTATTCGGACCCCTCAAATGGATAAGGGGTAACCAATTACTAAGGGGCATCCATTTCCAGGCAGCTGCTAAAGGGAGACCAACACAGGATAGGGAGAGGTCATCCTCATCATTTGAAATCTGGTTTTGACGGGAAACAAAACCAGCGAGCCTGTAATTTAAGAAATCAAAATTTTGAGAAGTTTTATGGAGATTCAACCTCGGATTTTTGTTGGGATGGACGTGATATAACTAAACAGGCCTGGTATGGGTGATTTGATCGATCAAATTGGGCTGAATAATCCGGAAGAAGAAAACAGAGGTTGACTTGTAAAAGGAAACTGTATGAAATTATTTTAGGAATTTCAGGGAGACTAAAGGCGTGATATTGTTTCCTAAGGTGAGATTCTATCTAATGAAGAGTTTCAGATGATTTGGAAGTCTTAGAAACGCGTAAGGAAGTTGGCAGAGAAGATTATTGTCGTGGCGTGCACGAAAAGAAAAAGAGAGAATTAATCGCCATTTTTAGGTTTCTGAGCAGTATATAAGGTGTGTTCGAGTTCCAGGGAAGGTTACAAAGTTATTGGAGCAGTCGCAGAGGAGTTTGTAGCACTACAGAGCTGAATTGATCAAGTTGCAGGAAAACCCATGTTTCTGCTGCTGCTGCTGAAGAACAAACGTTGCAAATAAGAAAAGCATCTCAAATTTGTAACGCTGCTACAATGACTTCTTTGTAACATTAGTCCTTTGTTTTGCAACGCCGTTGCACCGTTGCAAATAATCAGTGTTATAGTTTTTCATCTTTTAATCAACTTTTGAACCATAAACAAATATTTTGAGCAAGTGATTAATATGAGGAGCTAAACCCCATTGCTGAGGCGATAGAGGAAGCTATTTTTCCAACAAGAAGTGATATATTCTATTTTATTTATTTATTTGCAATTATTTTATGATTATTTGCCTTGGTTGAAAATTGTTTGAATGATCCTTGTTAAGCAATTGTTATTTCTTTTGATAGAGCATACTTGGACCTAGGTTTTTGATGTTCTATGCTTCGGATTTACACTTGTTATTTTGAGAATATACTTGTTGCAATAGTTAGAATCAAATTGAACGAGAAAATTGCATAAATATAAATATTGGGATTAAATCACTTTGAACTTGGAAAATAGTGGAATCTTAGCCTCAGTGTTCTTTTAATATTGATATCATCTTTGGTTGAGTTTGTGACAATTTTTAGTTTGTTTTCTATTTTAGTTTTAGAATTTAAGTCTATATTTTATCCTTCGCAAGTCTGAGAATCGAACCACTTTTACCACTATCTACAAATCACATCAATTTTTGGCGACGCCGACGCGGATTTGCTTTTAGGGTTTTAGACTTATTTTTATTTTATTTTTTAGGTTTTTATTATTTTTGTTCTTTTTTACGTTTTTGGGTATTTATCTTTTGTCTACAGATTTTGGATCATAAAGAGAATTGAGCCAAGGAGTTCGGTGATTTCGTAAAGATTGGATCTTAAAGCATAAAGACTTGGAGCGAAAGATTAAAGCGAAAAGAACGGAAAAGAAGACAATTTCTTTTTAGTTATTTTTCTTTATTATTAAAAAAAAAAAAAGAGAACTGTATTAGGGTTTGTTATTTTTGTAATTTTTTCTTTTCTTTTTGGACACTTGAACATTAAACTTTGGACATTATTATTTTTAAACTCTAAGGAAGGGTTAGTTTAAATACAAACTGTGTGCATGGAAGGACGGTGATTACGATATCACCTCGGCCCCTCGGGTTCGTACATGACATGGGAGTCGTGCCCCGAGTCGACTTCAGCGGTTCTTCGCCCGTCTGGTACGGGAGGTAAGTTTTTCGAAACACCGGAGAATCCCCTGTCAGCGGGTTTACTGTATTCCTTCGTTTACATATATGTTGAGGACTTGAAAACGGCTACTTTAATTTCCTAGTAAAGGGCAAGAACTGGCCATACAAGATAAGGGTTCGGATTTCATCACCGTTCTCTTCTTGCCCGCCTTAGGAAAACGAAACCAAACGCGAACCTAAGACTGAAATTTTGACTAGAACGAGACCTATAGGGTAACGAGCTTAATAGGAAAGTCGTTCGAAAAATATTGGTTACTCTTTTGAGCATACTTCGAAGTTCTTGAAGGTTTCTGTGAGTTGAATGCGTGACTGCGCCGCCTTGTAACCGGTGAGGCCTTGGGTATCAAAGCTCCATTGAGCTTCCCTCGCCTCGATTCAACTTACTTTGACTCGGATTGATTCCAGAGGGGTTTGCTCAGATTGTAACGAGTTCCTTTTCGAAAGAATAGAAGCTGGTCTAGAAACAATCTAAGTGGAGCCATCATGCTTTTTGTTTGTTAGAAATCAATAGGTTTGATTTGGTTGAGTCAGCCTTGTTTTGTGATTGCATAGAATTCCCCACCTTATTCTTTTGCATGCCTGAACGTAAAAGAGACGTCCTGGGTAGATTTGTTAAAGAGAAACCTAATAGTTCTAAGCGTCTCGATTACCTCAATTTAGAAAGCCCGATTCTTGAAGATTCCGTTTTTGAACGTCCGTTTGAGGAGAAAATCCCTGATATTCCAATAGTGCTAGAAATGGAAACTTTGAAAGCTTTGTTGAACCCTACTAGGACTACTCGTCCCTCGTGTATCAGGTTATCTGAAACTGAAGCAAATTATGAACTTAAGCCTGGAACCTTACAGTTGCTCCCAATATTTTTAGGGAAAGAAAATGAAAACCCCTATTTCCATGTTAGGGACTTTGAGGAAATTTGTAGTACCCTAAAAATTAGAAACCTTGATGATGATGCTTTGAAACTCAGGTTATTACCCTTTTCCTTGAAAGATAAAGCCAAATCGTGTCTATATAGTTTGGCTTCCGGATCAATTGAAACGTATGAACAACTTACATCTGCCTTTTTGAACAAGTTTTTCCCTAGGCACAAAACATCGTCTATTAGGACGCAAATTTCCACATTTTCTCAACAGGAGGGAGAATCCTTGTATAGGTATTTGGAAAGGTTCAATGATCTATTAGCCCAATGTCCTCATCATGGTTTAGAAAAGGTTAGGTTAGTTCAGATCCTTTATGAGGGTTTAAATTATCCCACTACAACCACAGTAGAATCTATGTGTACATGTGGGTTTTAAAACCAAACAGTTGATGATGCGATGACATATTTGCATGAAATCTCCGAAAAGACCCAACAATGGGAAAGTAATAGGGGACCCCAGAAAACAATTCTTCTAGGCAGAGGAAACATTAATAGGGTAGAAGGAAACTTTGAATCAGATGCCAAAATTGCTGCTATAGCAAAAAGGTTAGAAGCTTTAGAAGTGGGTCACACTAGTGGTAGATTAGAGACTTTTTGGGAAGGCCAGAATAATGAAGAGCAAGCCAATGCTCTCTATAATAACACTAGATTCGATAACTGTCAGAAGTTTGACCCATATTCAGAAACCTATAATCCTGGTTGGAGAAACCATCCGAATCTTTCGTGGTCTAAAGGCCAGAGTCAAGGTCAATTTAGTAATTCTAATGCTCCCCCAGGTTTTGGTTCAGATAAGAACTCTTCAGGTCAGTTTCAGAACTCTTCAGAGAATAAAATAACGAGCTTAGAGGAATCTCTTAGTATATTAAGAAAGAGCCAGGATATGTTAGCACAGAGCCAGGACATGTTATTAAAGAGCCAAGTAAGTTTTCAACAGGAAACCAAGCAGAACTTTCAAACTAATGCTCAAACTCTTGCTAAGTTAGAAATTCAAGTCGGCCAAATAGCTAAGACCTTAAGTGAGAGAGATAACGGAAGGTTCCCTAGTCATACTAATCACAATCCTAGAGGAGTTCATGAAGTAGGCGCAAAACCATCGAATCAATTGAATGTTGTTAGAACCCTTAGGAGTGGTAGAGTAGTATACAATCAGGTAACCATGCCCGATAGTGAGCATACTATAGTTCACCCCTCAGGACCAACCATAGATGAGGAGACTGATAAAGTTTCCGATGATGTCAATTCGGTTCCTGAGAGGCCCTATTTTATGCCTAGAGCCCCATTTCCACAGCTATTAGTACCAACAAAGAGTGAATTCAACTTTAATGACATAATGGAGGTTTTTAGGGAAGTTACCATAAACCTTCCGTTACTAGAAGCAATTAGGAAACTTCCAGCTTATGCCAAGTTTCTTAAGGATATGTGTACGCGAAAGCGAAAGCTTAGTGCCCCTAAAAAAGCCTTTTTAGCTAGTCATGTAAGTTTGATCATTCAGAACCCCACAACTGCTAAATATAAAGACCCAGGTGCGCCTACCATTGCTTGTACAATAGGAAAACACAGGGTACACAAAGCTTTACTTGACTTAGGAGCCAGTGTGAACTTACTCCCATACCATGTGTACTTAAAGCTAGGGATCGGTGAATTGAAACCTACCAAGATAACATTGCAGTTAGCTGATAGGTCTGTCAAGATTCCTCGTGGTGTGATAGAAGATGTTCTTATTGAGGTCGACAAGTTTATTTATCCTGTGGATTTCGTGGTCTTAGATACCCAACCTGTCCCTGACCCAGAGAACCAGATACCTGTGATTTTAGGTCGCCCATTTTTAGCTACGTCTAATGCGATCATAAACTGTCGAAATGGTATTATGAATCTATATTTTGGTAATATGACTATTGAGTTAAATATTTTTAATGTCAATAAGCTACATTCTGAGCTAGATGACACGTGCATTGAAGAGGTGAATATGGTAGGAACCTTAGTTCAGGAGTCATTAGCAAATATCGCATCAGAAGATCCATTAGAGAGTTGTTTAGCCCACTTTAGCATGGATTTCGACGAAGATAGCAACATTGAACAAGTGAATGTTATGTTGGATTCTATTCCTATGTTAGATACTGATAAATGGAAATCTAGGTTCGAACCATTACTAGATTTTGAGTCTACCTTAATCCCTTGTGTAGAAGAGCCTCCTAAGTTGGACCCTAAATCTGCATTCTTAGGGCCATCTAAGACTTTGCCTCTGATTATAGCATCCGATCAGGACAGCAGGCCAGAAATCGTGCTTCAAGACAATAAAGAAACTCTAGGGTTGACCATACAGGATATGAAACATATAAGTCCTACATCTAGTATACCTCAAAATAATTTCGAGGATGAACCACCCCATTATAATTCAGAGAAAGCAATTGACCTTTTTCAAGAACCTGATGGTCTAGAAATTAGGAATATTATGACTAGTCTATTTAGAGACATCCAAAATTCTAAATTTGGGGGTAGTGATCGTCAATTATCCCCAGTAGAAGTCCCTAACTTGGGAATCGAGCCTACTGCATAGGTATCACTTGAGTCTATTCAGACTCCTCAACCCGATCCTCCTGATACTGTCCAGGAGGAAATCCAGCTATTAAAGTCCAGTTGTTCGAATGAATCTGTTTTTCAAGACACTCATATGAAGCCCAAATGGGCGCCCCAAATAAATCCAGTTGTCTTGCAAGAAACTTTCAATGAGGTTGTGCTCCTTATGTTATTTTTTATGATCCTGTGCAGTTGTTTCATATTCGTGGCAGTTTTATTTGGTTTTGATGACCCACAGTTATTTCGACTACTGATATATGATTTGAAAGGTAACTAGCCATTCTATGAAACTTGATTTCTGGCTAAAGACTTTAAACTTAGCACTTCTTGGGAGGTAACCCAATCTCATGCAACACGGTAATATCTTTCCTTAACTCTTTTGCTTCAATGGTAACAGTTTCTCATTGTTCATGCTTTTAATTTCATCTTTAGAACATTGAGGACAATGTTAGATTTAAGTTTGGGGGTATGAGAGAAACTTTTTAGTTGCATTAATAAACTCCAGAGCATAGAAATTTATGTTTATTAAGGATCACACTAACTAATATAAGTGGATGGAAGCATTTTGGTTGTAGGAGTTGAGAAACCAATCTGATTAGATGGCAACATCTAAAAAGTCTATTCATAAAAGCACATAGCTTAGTTGTTAGGAATAACATGATAGTTTCACCATATCTCGTTGAGTCCTTTTCACTTCTTTTTGATGTTGTTTTGTTTTAAAACTATGTTTCTCTAAGTGATTAGGTGGGGCTCACGATTCAAGTTGTTACCAATGCTAGGGTGAATTAGAGTGATTGAGATACCATGAAAAAAAAATTGAGACCAGACCATTTGACCAAAAGGAATAAATTCAATAAAGTCGACCACTGGTACCCTTGTATATGCCAGCTGTGTTGACCTAGAGTTAGGATTATCAATCACTGGTTCCCTTGTATATGCCAGTTGTGTTGATATTAGTCAGACTAGTATCTCAGTCCATTAGGATAGGTTCATTTTTGGCGGAGGCCTTCAGACAGATATGGGAAACACCGTTCACTTAGTAAACATCAAAAACATCTACGTTTTTCTATATACATCTCTTAATCTATCCATGTGATTGGTTTGACTCCGAATATTGATGTCCATAGTGCAACTATCTGAGTAGAGATCTGTCACTTTATATGAATTTTAGTATGCTTGAGTGAAAACTCGTGTACAACAATTGGAATTTCGCATCAGGGTATTTCTTCCTGTAGTCAATAAGTATGCCAACCAAGGAGATTCTTTAGTGCTTTCCAAGGTTCTGCGTAGATAGCTAGGGTCTGGAGTATAAAGGTTTTGTGGGTATACCTCTAGTAAGCCCTCCCGAGACTATAACTCGGCCACTAGGGCCACCTAGGGTTTAAAGGCTTGTTGCATACGCTAAATGCAATCGACGATGCCTGCGTCAGTGAGTTAGGATTTTATTTTCTATTTTAGATTTGCTCGAGGACTAGCAAATAATAAGTTTGGGGGTATTTGATAGACACATTTTTGTGTCTAATTTATCTCGATTCTATATATTGATAGTGCTCATTTTTGTACTTATTATGGTGTTTTATGTGTGTGTAGGTATTTTTGGCCAATAAACATTTTTGGAAAAATATGCTCGAAAAGTTGCGCGGGGCACCCCGGGGGACACTTGCTATTCGGACCCCTCAAATGGATAAGGGGTAACCAATTACTAAGGGGCATCCATTTCCAGGCAGCTGCTAAAGGGAGACCAACACAGGATAGGGGGAGGTCATCCTCATCATTTGAAATCTGGTTTTGGCGGGAAACAAAACCAGCGAGCCTGCAATTTAAGAAATCAAAATTTTGAGAAGTTTTAGGGAGATTCAACCTCGGATTTTTGTTGGGATGGACGTGATATAACTAAACAGGCCTGGTATGGGTGATTTGATCGATCAAATTGGGCTGAATAATCCGGAAGAAGAAAACAGAGGTTGACTTGTAAAAGGAAACTGTATGGAATTATTTTAGGAATTTCAGGGAGACTAAAGGCGTGATATTGTTTCCTAAGGTGAGATTTTATCTAAAGAAGAGTTTCGGCTGATTTGGAAGTCTTAGAAACGCGTAAGGAAGTTGGCAGAGAAGATTATTGCCGTGGCGTGCACGAAAAGAAAGAGAGAGAATTAATCGCTATTTTTAGGTTTCTGAGCAGTATAAAAGGTGTGTTCGAGTTCCAGGGAAGGTTACGAAGTTATTGGAGCAGTCGCAGAGGAGTTTGTAGCACTACAGAGCTGAATTGATCAAGTTGCAGGAAAACCCGTGTTTTTGCTGCTGCTGCTGAAGAACAAACGTTGCAAATAAGAAAATCGTCTCAAATTTGTAACGCTGCTACAGTGACTTCTTTGTAACATCAGTCCTTTGTTTTGCAACGCTGTTACACCGTTGCAAATAATCAGTGTTATAGTTTTTCATCTTTTAATCAACTTTTGAACCATAAACAAATATTTTGAGCAAGTGATTAATATGAGGAGCTAAACCCCATTGTTGAGGCGATATAGGAAGCTATTTTTCCAACTAGAAGTGGTATATTCTATTTTATTTATTTATTTGCAATTATTTTATGATTATTTGCCTTGGTTGAAATTGTTTGAATGATCCTTGTTAAGCAATTGTTATTTCTTTTGATAGATCATACTTGGACCTAGGTTTTTGATGTTCGATGCTTCGGATTTACACTTTTTATTTTGAGAATCTACTTGTTGCAATAGTTAGAATCAAATTGAACGAGAAAATTGCATAAATATAAATAATGGGATTAAATCACTTTGAACTTGGAAAATAGTGGAATCTTAGCCTCAGTGTTCTTTTAATATTGATACCATCTTTGGTTGAGTTTGTGACAATTTTTAGTTTGTTTTCTATTTAGTTTTAGAATTTAAGTCTATATTTTATCCTTCGCAAGTTTGAGAATCGAACCACTTTTACCACTATCTACAAATCACATCAATATCTTCCTGCAATGATAAATAAAGCACTATAAACCCTTTTCTAGAGGTGGAATTTTCATATTATATTTTTCCGGATACAGAGCTTTGAGCTTATAACGAATATCACAAGTTCACCAAAGAGTAGATCCCTTAGGAAGAACCAAATGTCCAATGAGATTGTTACCATAATCATCAATCCCTTTCAGATATTCATCCTCTGAGATTTTGATTAAAATGACATTACCTTTTATGCAGGGTTTAGGAAGCTACCAAGGTAAAAACTCAATGGAGAATAAATCGGAAACTGTAATTGTGTAAGATTTAGGTTTCGCAAAATGTATTTTTTTCGGTGGTACTAATAGCTTGGAGTCTGCAAACTAGGATTAATAGCATGATATCCAAGTAAGATCTAGAACCATGGTTATTTCGAAATAACCCTAAAACTTTTCTCTTACTAAAATGGAGCTTAACATTATTTTTATTTTTTTTGAGAATCTCTTCGACTAGAGATGAGCCCGTGATTATTTGACTCAACCTTGTTTATATTTTCATCTTACGATAATCTAACTCAATGTCTATCATTACCCCACAAGTTTTTTAAAATTATCAAACTTGAGTGTACTTGTTAGTAATGCAATGTGTCGATAAAAATACAAGATATTTTCATAGAATTGCTTCTGATAAAAGACGAAGAAATTTTATTTATAAGATAAATGTGAATGAGAAGGTGACTGAAGATCAGATCGAAATGAAAGCTGGAATTTTGGACTTTTTCAAGAACAGGACCATGAGAGACCCTCCATGGATGGTCTTAGTTTTTCTTCTGTTCCTGATAATTTTTGTTCTTGGTTAGAAAGGGATTTTGACGAGGATGAGTTTTTAGTTCTATAAAAAGTTTGGGTAAAAACAAGGCTCCATGCCCTGATGGATATCACATTTCTTTTTTATCAGACTTGGAGCATAATTCGAGAGGATATGATGAATGTGTTTTCGGAGTTGCAAGGTAGAGGTTTCTTGGATTTGAGGCTAAAAAATACTTTCATTTACTTAACCCCAAAGAAAGATACCATGAAATAAGTGAACGATCGAAGACCTATTAGTTTGGTCAATAGAGTGTACAACAATTTATCGAAGGTGTTGGCTAAAAGGTTCGAATTGCCACTTCCTCGTGTTAGCAATCTGCTTTTATTAAGCAAAGATAGATTCTGGATGGTGTTCTCATTACCAATGAATAAATATATTTTAGGAAAAAGAGTTGAATTCCATGTTTTTTGTGTAAAATTGATTTTGAAAAAGCGTTTGATCATGTCAATTGGCATTTTCTGGATATGGCTTTGGAAAAAATGGGCTATCGGGTTAAATGGAGAAGGTGGATTCAATGTTGTATGGAGCACTTTAGATTTTCAGTTCTTATAAATAAATGGCATATTTGAAGGGAATTTCAAAAGTATGAAGGGCATCCATCAAGGTGACCCTTTGTCACCATCTCTATTTTTAATTGTACATAAATCTATTACTGTCATGATGCTCAAGGTTCAAGCTAATGGTCATCTTAATGGTTTTCAAGTTTCCATGGGTGGTACGAAAATCAGTCATTTGTAGTTCGCTGATGACACGCTGATCTTTCTTGAGGTAACTATTAATCAAGTTAAGTTTTTTAGAATCCTTCTTTTGTGTTTTGAATTGATCGTTGGTCTTCACATCAATTTTTTGAAAAGTCATATGTACGGTGTTGATTATGATGGGGATATGTCTATCTTTACATTTCTATTGGGATGTTATAACTCTACTTTACCAATTACTTATCTTGGACTTCCTCTAGGAGATAAGTATAAAGGATCCACATATGGGATAAAGTGATAAATAGATTTATCTCTAAATTAGATGGTTGGAAAAGGACATTACTTAACTGTGCATGAAAGGTGGTTTCAATCAATAGTGTGTCGTATAGTCTTATAATACTATATTATATGTCACATTCTGACATGCCAATATCTGTTGAAATGAAGCTAGAAAACTGATGAAGAACTTTTTATGGCATGACAATAAAAGGAATAAGATGATTCACTTGGTAAAATGGGCTTTAGTTTGTAGGAAAAGGAAGAATGGTGGTTTCAGTGTTAAAAATTTGAGAAGCATGAATGATGCATTCCTTATCAAGTGGCTCTAGAGATATGCAAATGAAACTGAAGTGCTTTGGAGGGTTATTATCAATGAGAAATATGGAAAGGATTTTTTTCTTCTGGAACTCCAAAAGGTGATATTGTTAATTGGTTATCTAAAACTCCAAAAGGTGCTTATGGTTCTACTATTTGGAAAGGTGTAATGCAAAGAGAGGATATTTTCTTTTCTGGAAAATATCAGATTTAAAGTGAATAATGGAGTTAATATTAGACTCTGGGAGAATTTTGGGTTATGAATGAGCCTTTATGCAAGATATTTCTTAATCTATATACAGTAGCTAGATCAAAGTTTTGCTCTGTTGCTAATGTATGCGATGGTACTAGAAATGATAATCTTAATAATCTGCAAATTTCTTGAAGACCTCGTATTTCATCTAAAGACGAAGTTAATTTTAAATTGTCTTGTTGATTTCATTCTTCGATCTCAGTCCAAAGACATTATGGAATGGAGTTTGTCTAGCAAGAATTTGTTTACTGTTAAATCCAGCTATGAGAGTTTAGTTAGCAATTCGGATAGATCACATTCTTCTTTATCTGAGATTTTTCCTTTTATTTGGGAGCAGAAGTATCCACCAAAAAAAACCTTTTTTTCATATGTTGTATTGGTTATAATAGATAGCCAATAAGGGATTCTTTAATCAGAATGGGTATTAACGTTCCTTCTTCTTGCCTTTTCTGCAATGAATATGAGACCACTACTCATTTACGGTTACATTGTAACTATGTCCAGGTTGTGTGGATGCATTTTATTAAAGAAATGAAGGTGGAGTTCATCATGCCAGGTGATGTGCCAACAGCTCTAATGTCTTGGCAATCTATCATTACAATACTAAAAAGAGATGTATTTGAAATCTCTTTGCCGCTGCAAGTTTGTGAAGAATTTGGAAGGAGAGGAATGCAAGAATTTTCAGATCTAAATAGTAGAATTTGTCGCACAATATTCGTATGATTAAGTATGCAGTTTTTCGGTGGGCTCTTGTCTTTAAAAGATTTTGAAGAGATTTCTTTTGATATAATGGTTGAAAACAAGAATTCGTTCAAGATTTATTTTGAGACACCATAATTTTGTTTTTGTACGTTTTTCCCGACCCGTGGTAATTTTGTTACAATAATCTCTCTCTTTTTTTTTGTGATTTTCTTCTTTTTTACTTTTTACATTTCTCTCCTCTGCCATTAGGGGAGCAGAATTCTTGTACTCTCTTTTTCTCAATAAGATCTTTTTGTTTTGCTATTCAGAAAAACAAAAAAGTGTACTTTTTATTACCTATTCAACCCACAATATCATTATTTATTTAGTTTTTTTGAATAACAGAATGCTCATCCTCATATAGCCCGGGGCAATGACATTTAAAGATGTTCACGAACAAAACGACCGTATGTAACATCCAATTTGAGAGAACATAAATAACATTTTGTTTTATTTTTCAGGTGTTTGTCATACATAATGTACATTTCTTAGCCGACCTGATCTTAAGGGACAAGCAAATTACACCTAAAAGTTAGAAAAATCATCTGTTTTTTAAACTTGAGGAAACCTCGATCGGAAAAACCATTTTTCACGCCAGGTAAATATCTCACTTACAAAAGGATTACTTTACTCGTTAAAGAACGCATGTGATTGTTATTGGCTTTGGGCTTATTGATTTTATACAAATTTTTATAAGGACACATCTTGTAAACCGATTTTATCGATCTCTTAAAATTTTAAAAACTACTTTATTGATTATCTTTTTCTTTTGAAAGATACATTGATTAAAAGTCTTTGCCTTATTTTCCAAAATACAAAGAAATTTCATTTTTAAATAATTGCAGAACATTTCTTTGGCATGTATTATGCTTCTGTATGTAGAGCATATGCCATGGGCATGGGATGATATTATCAGTTGACCTAGAAATTACCTACGACTAAATTTCATGAGGAACAGTCCTTACAAGCTACAAGCCCTTATCTTTGATTCACCAAAGCTTCATCTTTTTGACCAACACTAGTTAGGCATATGTAATTGTTTTTCCAAGAACTAGCATATGTCGAAGTTCATCTTACTATAGTAAAAGACAAAATTAGCCCTCCATGTTTTTAACTCAACAACACCTCCTCCCGTCGTCATCAATCGAACCTCTATATCCTTCGTTCAGCACCAACATCAGCACCGTATCCGCTACCACCCCCGACTCTCACACCACGATCCTTCACCACCAACTCCATTAACACCACCGTAAACACCACCACCCCCAACTCCTCACCACGTCATACACAGACACAGCGATTCACCACCGCCACTACACCATCAACACCATCGTTACCAGCTAAATTATCACCACGACACAGCCATACTGCAGGTGCATATGTTTTTCCATACTCTCTTTTAAATTTCCAAATTTCTATTTCCCAATTCTAACAAAATTAGTTGTCACATCTTTCCCAATTTGTATCTAATTATAAAATCGCCAGCCAAGTATTTGCATAAATGCCTATGAGATTATTTAATAACGTTTGATATGTTTAGCTGCATATATTTGCAAATCTGGGCTAAAAATTCATGTTTTTTCTTCCATGAAATTCACAACACCTGCCTAGCTCTCTAATTTGGATAATGTATGGTTGTTTTTCTTTTTGAAATGCTTACTAATTTCTTCTTTGTCTGCTAATTCTTTCAAATTTTGTGACACTGAATTTTTATATTTAACCTATAATTTTATTTTTTTTGCAGTGGAAGATGAGTAGGGCTAACTATATTGAGCACATTTTGGTACCTTTTTGTTAATCCACTCTCAATTTTGGCTAACCATACAACTAATGTTCAGGTATTGGTCCAAGTTTACTTAATTCTGCGGATTCTTGCAAAATTCTGCAACTGTGTTTCCTCTTATTGGGATGGATAGGTCAGGTAATGATATATATATGCCATTATTGAAGAGACTATAACCAAGATATCACTAGGTACATCTCTTTCAACTATGTGCATTATGATACCCACTATTTACGTGCCAAACTTTTATGCTGAGCAATAGCAAGAAACGAAGTAGTTATCGATAAATAGATGCTTATTAGTCTAATGTTTCATTATTTTTTTTGCTTAGTTGTTTAATGGGTCTGCCACCTTGCATGTATTTTGCGTTTTGGATGACCATTTTTCTTAGGTACCTAATCAGTAATCATTGGTGTGCATATGCTTATTAGTTAACATTTGAACTTCGAACTACTGTTTCTTGCATGTATATTTTGTGTCTGGGGTGCGCCGTGCGCGGTTGATCCCTCTTTTCTTTATTATAGTAAGATTTAAGTATCTTTATTTGATTGTGGATTTGTCTCCTTCCATATTATACATTTCAGTATCTTTATTTACTTGGTAGATTTTATTGGTAGCATGTAGCTTCCTTCGATAGATCAAGTGCAGGAGTTTGACTCAAAGATTAGTTGTTTAATGAAGAACACACTACCTCATTTCCGTCGAAGTCCTATACTAATCGAGTTAGAAAGACAAAGGCATGCTCAACTACAGGTCCGCCGAGTTTGGACCAAACAAAAACGTAATGATGTGAGTGAAAATGAAAAGGAAGTACATCTACAAAGACGCCGCAATGATCATAATTCAATGACAGAAATTGAGAAGGAAGCAAATCTACAAAGACGTCGAAATGCTTATATGAAGAAAACAAGAGGTGGTGACGAAATGACAAGTCGACAGGTGCATCGCACGTGCGTCTTTGCTAGTGCACATAAATACATCCCTCTTTAATTTTGATTTAGACAAGTTTTTGTTTGATGCCGGTTTTTTCTTGATATCTCGCATTCGACTACATAATATATAATAACTGTGCATTTCTAAGTCATCGGATTGTAAACATGCATGAGTATTTGAAGGTTTAAAATTGCATGTCTATTATGCACTGAAGTGCGTGATATTATTAGAATCCTCATTTGGGGCATACATAGAAATTTTAGGGCATACATATGGATGACCCTAACTAGTGTGGGGTGATAAGGGATGTCTAATGAGTGGTTAAGTTACTTAAATACCCTTGATTAATTAATTAATTTTTAATATTAACTTTTTTAGTTTATTTTTTTCATAATTTTTAATTTTTTCTTTATAAATTTCTTTTTTTGATTTTTTTTTTTGGTGATAATTTTGATTTTTTTTTCTTTTTCTTATTGCATGGAATTTTTTTTTACGATAATTACAGAGCAAAGTTCGGCTAACAATAAAATCAAAATTATCAGCCGAACTTCTCTTTTTTCTTCATCCTGAAAGTGTCGAGGAACAGTTCCGCTGATAATTAAACACGACGATGTTAGCGAACTTCACTTTATAAAGAATAATATTAAGTTCGATTTTCCTATTTTTTTTATCGAATCTGCTAAATCTAGGTATATTTTCACAAAACACAAGTTCGGCTGACATATTATCAGCCGAACCTACGTATGTTTAGGTTCGGCATATCACTTGTCTGCCGAACTTGGATTCATAAATAAAATAATTTAACAATTTTTTTTTTAAAGTTAATTTTTTTAAAGAAAATATTTCTTTTATTTTAATTTAAAAATGATTAAAAAAATATAAATGATAAGAGCATTTTTGTCATTATGAAAAATGGCTAGATAAGGGACACCGTATAAACACTATTTCCACTTGTTTTTTTATCTTATTCAAGAGGCCTCAAAATCTTTGGGTATGCCCCAAATGATAGTTCTATTATTAGTCCAGTTTTACCCAAATGAATTGAGAATAGGCATGCAAGCCCTAAATGCACACGGACTCAAGTGCGATCATTGAGTTCTGTGATCGGATCTATAAACCCAGTAGCTAATGGTTGTGTTACAATTATGCGATAACGCTAAAGACGCGCAAAATACGCTTTTGTAGTACATATAATTCTATAGCTACTTTCTTAGTTGCTTTTTGTGCATGTCCTACTGACAATAAATTCATTAGACAGATAGGGGCACCATGATTTATTTGGAGTCATTAAGGCGTTCCATGAACTCAAGTTTGACTGATGCACCGGATATTAGAGAAACTAGAGAAAAGAGAAGCGTTGTTCAGACTTCAAATATTCCTAGGAATATCGACTATGAACGTTGATTAATATCTAGACTTCGGTTTCCCAACTTTAGATAAAAATCGATTAAACTTGAACAAAGTTTGATAAAGAAGATATATATTCCAAAAAAAAGTTGCCCTAAACAATTTATGATGGACTCTTTTATAGACTTGGGGAAAAACCCTAACTTGCTAGTCAAGAAAGGATGAAAAAACCCCCTAAACCGACTCAGACCCTAATTTGCTATTTTTGGCAAATTTTGGTCGACCTAAAATAATGAAAGTACTCATAAAATAAAACAATTCGCCTCAAACGGCGGCCCAAACAGACTCCTAACGAAAGAGTTATTAACAAAATAAAAACTTTCCTAAAATAGCAAAAACGTATGTTTGATGCCCTAAACGATGGAATTTGGCTAAATTCTGAAGACCAAGGAAATCAAAGATTGCCTTGTCCTGTTCTTTGGCTTGTTTCCCATCGAAATGAACCCCTAAGGATCTAAATTACGACACTTGGATTTTTAGCCTCCAAATAGGCTATAGCCTGCTCATCTGCATCATTGACGGACCTGGATGATTGGTTTATCGAACTTGGTATCTAAACTCCAATAACTCGACTTCCTAAAAGCTACTACATAGTCATAGTCTTTCCCAACCATTATTCTTGTTATCGTCGGATTAAGTATTGACCGTCATTATCAGTTGATGTTGAAACCATAAGCATTATGCTTTAGTATCAGCATGGCAGCGGGGGCCGTCCTTATACAAACGGGTCATTTTCTAAACTAGCTAGTGAGCTTCCTGGAAGCTTTCGACATCCATCTTTAATAAATTGTGGCCACATTTTACTTTTTGCAAATGAAAAACACAGTTATGCTAATTTTGTGTCTACTTCGTTCAATTGAAATGTTATTTGGTATTACCCTAAATCAATTTGAGAATAGTTAGGGATGTTAAAAAGATAAAGGGTTCTGATCTTCGTATGTTAGGTTTAGATTTTCATACTCATTTTAATGTCTGGATTTTCTTTTTCGGCAAAAACACCAATGCTTCAAGAATAGAAGAAAAAAACATAAATATATCATATGAATCGTGAAGTTTTCCTTCTTAACCAAGATAAATTTTTGGTTTAAAATGCTTTTTCATAATAAAAATCTAGTCGAACCTGAGGTTCAGATAGTTGTTATCTTTTAGAACCCATATTTAAGGGATATCCCGATAAATTGGGGAAGACCCATGGTTGAATAGGATTGGTTAGTTTTTAGTGATGAAAATATTATACTGCCCTTTATCTTAATAAATTTGAAAAAACAAAACCTAAAATTTAAAGAATCTAAACGAAAATTAAGGAATATTCACGGTTAAGTGGAGTTGGTTCCATACTTCTCCAAAAATCAAATCGAAATATGAAAAATAAGTTACATCCAATCTTATCACCACATACGACATTGTGTGCATGATGAAGACAATCGACTACAACGACATTGTCTTCATCATGTTTACAATAGCGATTGTGGTATGAGTTCTCTGGTGTGAAAATACACATTGCATTCAGCATAGTTGATTTAAAATTTGTCAATACCCACTGCTTATTACCACGGTCGGCATTATCAACTCTCACTCACCAAATACCGACTGTGATTTTTTTTTTTCTTTTGAAATAACCTGTGAATTTTGAGAATATCTATTGCCAACATTGCAAAATGATGAATGCAAATCAAACCCAAAAAATAAGATTCAATGTTATTGGATCTACACATGATTATTCCGAGTAATTATATATCATTGATTCCTTCCTGCAAATCTCACAAAATCCTTCTAAGATTTTTCTTCTTCTTTCAATGTCTAACAATTTAAAAAAAAATGAACCAAAATAACTCAAAAATCTTAGATTTAATTTTAATAAAGTAATCTATTACTAATTAATCTTAACAAACTAATTGATTTATTAACAGCTAATTAATCAAAAATAATTTAGCCATTACCAAAATTATATGGATAAGGGGTTCTATAAGTTACTTCGTAATGTTGTTTTGATCTTTTTGTATATTCACCAATTTGTGGGGTATCCAAATGCGGATTTATTTTTCACCCATCCAGATATGATAGATGTTTTTTTTTTTATTTTAACACATAGAACCTTAGGTTTGGAAAAACAAAGAGAAAAAACTTAACTTAACCTGAGATTCATATATTTTTTTCATTAATTAATCAAACTTAAATTCTAAAGAACTTTTTTTTTAATCTAGCCGAACCTAATCAAGTTACGAGAGTTTCTTTTTATAAATCAACTAAACTTAAAGTTCATAGAGCTTCTTTTTAAAACAAAATACAAACAAAGTAACAAACCTCATAGTTGAAAGATTTTTCGTTTTTTATTAATCCTAAGGGTAAATTTTTTAGCCAATGCCATTAGAGAACTAAAACTAAATTGTGATTGATGCTGAAAACCTTTCCTTTTATTTTCTTTATTAAAAAATGGATTTTATCAAACAAAAAGAGAAAAAAAATCCTTAAAACACTCAACTAACCAGAATGACAAGGACTCAACTTACGACCACCAACTTTTTGGTTACGGAACCTATAAACTATTTTCTTCTGTGAACTTCAATCCAATGATTAAAGCAAATAAGAAAATATTTTTGGATAATCTCTTAAAAGAGATTCTTGAATTACAAAGATTGATTAACGTATAAGTTGCTTGTACTTTCAATAATAAAGATATGATTAATATAATGCGGAAAATAAAAGTAAAGCAAGACACCAGAAATTTTATTAACGAGAAAACCTACAAGCTTGAAATTAAACCCCGATACCTTATCCAGTTTGAACACACACTATATTAAGCTGTTACAAACATTATACTACTATAAGACTTCAGTATGGAATGTAGTTGAAACAAAATAAACCCTCCAAACTATTCTGCTGCAAATTTGTGCCTACTATCTTGATTCTCGCAAGAACCTATACACTTGATTACCCTAGCTGATATCTTTTATAGCCTTAGCAGTTTCTCTACATTCTTGTTAGAGCACTTCTCGGTCGAACTCGCAAGCGTTGCTATCTCAAGCTTGTTGCTAAGTTTAGTTGCCAAAACTATAAGTCTTGATTTATAGTTTACTTATAGCTAAGTCTCGGATTAGGATACTAAGTGTAGTTGATCATTAGACTTCACGACGTTCATCGATTGAAGACGAAGAACTACTAACGGGAGCTTGTGGAACTTCGTCAACAAAATGTATGGAGACTTGAACTCATCTATCACTCAAAAGTCTATCTACTCTATCTCTTATTTGAGACAAAAGTCATATAGCTAAATAGACTTCGATTATACACATTTGGTATTTAGAGCTGAGTTTAAATCGCTTACATATTTTTCGGAATATGTGTTGGTAAGCTTTCGCTTTAACCAAGTTCATCTTATATTTCTGAAAAAAGTCAAAAGATGATCATGTGAAAATCGCTTGGTAACATCTTACATGATTTGTGTGAGACAGTCATTTAATGTAGACTTGAAATGTTTCGTATTGATCATTCGATCACTTGAAAATTTCTTTGAAGCTAATAGTTTGTGTGAGACAGCTATTGTCGTCTTCTAAGAATGTTTCAATGATTGAAATGAGAGTTTAGAACAATTAAACATGATTGGATATAGCACAGTATGGTACTTGCATGCTAAAATGTTGCATGTTATTCCAAGTCCGGGAACCATAGTATGCATACCCGTATGTGTACTGGTTGGTTATTGAAAGTCCGGGAACTTAGTATGCATACCCGTATGCGTACTGGCGTAAAGTTCATGTCCGGAAATTCAACTGAGTTTGGAGGTATGCGTACTCATTCGCATACTGGCGAATCCAAACTAAGTCCGGCCACTTACCCGTTTGCATACCTGGGTAGGTTATGTTCTAAAATCGGTTTGTACATGAACTAAATAATGTGATTTTTAATTGTTGTTGTTGTAATAAAGATTCGAACTCTAAGACTTGTGAAGATTAAATTTAAAGGTTTAATGAAAATAATAAAAGAGAGAGTTACTGGGACTAGGATTCCACCGCATTCATATCATAAGACTCAATTATTTGTTTGCAACAATTATCGCTCAATAAATTAAATAACATAGACTCTTATTTTTCCACAGTAGATTCTCAAAATATTAGTTATAAATCGTAAGCATGGAACATCAAACATCTAAGCAAGCATAACCCATCAAATAAAATGATAACTAATTAATTCAAATCATAATTCTATTTTAATTAATGCAAAAGTCATATAGAAAATAAAATAAATTCACCCATGTATGAAGTTCGGCTTCCTCCGTCGACCCAGTTTTGGGGTTTAGCTTCTCATAATGAAAACACACTCAAAAATATAATTTATAGCTCAAATGGTGCTTTTATTGAAGAAAACTAATATTACAATGAAACTGCAACGCTGTATTGACGTTACAGAAGTCACTGTTACAAGAGCTGTTGCAAATTCAAAACAAGCGTGCCAAACTGACTGTTACAAGTACTGTTTATAAACGACAGTTCTCTGCGACAGTCAGTAGGCGTTAAATGTTCTTCTTCTTCTTTTCTGCAGCAGCAGAGAAATCTTCCCTGCAACCCTCTGGTCTTCTCCCCAACTCTCGATCCCCCATTCTGTGACTCCATAAGCCTATTTATACACCTTTGGATCAAGAATAATTCCTCATAACTCCAAATAATCTCGTCATAACTCATATTATTCTTCACGGCCTGTTAAGGGAATAATTCCTGATTCTTCCATTTATCACGCGCCTGAATGTGTAAAATCACTCCAAATCTGTGAAAACGCCTCCCTGAAGATGAATAGCATGTTGCAGCCTCACGCAAACTTGCCAGATACAGCATGGAATATCCGGAGAATAACTTGCTTGCCCTGTTTCACGAAATCTCTTTTTTTTTATGGAAACTAACACAAGTACCACCCCTGTTTGACTGAAACAGGTCCTTACCAAACAATATACGCGAATAAATCAAACAAACTCTCTCGCAAATCTCTTCCAGGGAATACGAAGGTGAACGGCCAAAAATCCGTGAACCCCGTTTTCCTTAAATACGATTATCCATCCCAATTCAAACGAGTTAACCCATCATACCAGTCCTTTTTAAGTTAAATAAGTCCAGCCCAATCAATTTCGGTTATTGATTATCCACAGAACATCTTCAAAAACCCGAGAACAACTATCCTCCCCTGTTTAGCCTCAAGAGGATTATCTAGCCCATCACTTTCGATTCCGGAGAACATACCATCTCTGTTCATTCCAATACAGTCGTCCCAAGAAGTTTCAGCGATTGAATCCGCCTAAAACACGTCCAAATCACAAACCCTAAATTCTGCCATTGAACACAATTTCCCGCCAAAATTCAAATGAAGAAGATGACTGCCCCTTATCCAAATCCAGCGTCCCTTTAGCAATCCGGGGTACATTCAACAATTCCTGGGGTGCGAATAGCAAGTGGGTGCCCCTTAGTAATTAAGATGCCCCTTATCCAAAGTAGGGGTCAGTTTAGCAAGTGTCCTCTGGGGGTGCAAAAACCACTTTTCGAGCAACTTTCTCCATAAGAGCTTATTTCCTTGAAAAGACATAAAACAAATTTATTAGTAATAAAATGAGGCCTAGCTAATATAGTTATGGGTGAAAATGCGTGGCACTTGTGTGCTTATCAAATTCCCCCACATTTACATTTTGCTAGTCCTCGAGCAAAACAGAAAATTGACCCGCTACACAGCTGGTCATATAATAGGAGAGGGAGAGAGAAAGAGACCCGCTACACAGCTGGTCATATTTTTTAATTTTTTTTTAGACCCGCTACACAGCTGGTCATGATTTGCAAGGAATTTCCTGAAAAAATAAAGTAAAAAGTTAACCTCTCCCCCACACTTAAACATTACATTGTCCTCAATGTAATTGAGTCATCCAACGCAAATATTAAGATGGGAAATGCAAAAAGTAAACCAAAATAAAAATAAGATAAATATACCTACTAGAATGTACAAAAATGGATCCCCAAAGATTAACAGCCTGAAAATTTGGGGATCAACCCAAAATACAGTATTTACAAACGACAGCTTCACAATTATGTTATGAAAATATGGTGACATTGAAACTGTCTGAAATAGAGGATTACCCCCAAACCTAATTTTTACTTCACATGGAAGTGAGTATAGCACATAATATGGGGATACTATTGGGACATGTAAATTGTCAATAGGCTCATGCACGGTGTCATAAACATGGACGTCCTCTGGGTATTTGTATGCAAAGTATTCCAACAAATTTTTTGAAGCACATAATTCTAACCCTAAATTAGGTAACTTTTGGAAGTCTAGGGGACTAGAAACAACCTCTAAGTCGGGTGAAATATCTTGCGAGATAGATTCTCCTAATAAATTAGACAAATCATCTACACAATCATTCACAGGGTCATCTACAAATTCTGTCTCGACCAGAGAGTCACTACAAGACTGATCATCATCATCATATAATTTTTTACATTCCATAATTCTCAATCTTAAGTCCAAACTAAGTGGTGTGTGTTTGTAATACTTATCATATATCTCCAGAGGAGATTCTTCACTTACCACTTGTGGATCAAAAACTCCATACCGTTGCCTACGCTTATATTCAGCAAGCGTCATCTCAGACGAGGTTTCCTGATAATTTGACTTTCTACGCTTATATTCCGCCAGCGTCATCTTAGATGACGTATCCCCAGAAGAAGCCATCATCCTCAAAATGTCCTTGAAAAGAAATACAAAAAGAAACGCATAAAAAGGAAAAAAAATCTAAAAAAAATTGAAAATACTTTACAAAATAAAAAATAAACCTAAAAATTAATCTAAAAACAAATCCGCGTCAGCGGCGCCAAAATGGAACCCTAAAATAATAATACTGCAAATGCACAACGTCTAACTAGTAGACAATGGCAAGTACGGGTCGTTCCCACGAGGAGTGTGAAATACTCTACCAACTAATATCGAAAGTAACTAATCGACAGGATAATGTTTTAACGATTTTTAGAAATTTAGAACAAAATGAAATAATAATAATTTTAACAATAAAAATAAAATGGGAATGAGTTATTAGGATTTTCGGTTTCCACCAATTAATTATGAAAACTCTACTAATCGTTAAAAACATATTTCATGTATTTTCAAATACTGTTTCTCCGCTGTAATTTTCTTCGCTTTATGGGTAGTGGTTCTAAAGCATTACCTATCAATCCTAAAGCATATCACGTCAAGGGATTGAACCAAAGAATGCCATATCAATTGAAAAGCATAAATAATCAATGAAATCACATGAACAATAAAATACCAAGCTATATGAAGAAAAATTACTAGTCATTCAAATCATTATTGAGCATATAAATAGAGAGTTTACACAATTTATTGGTCTCTACCTAAATCCTAACATAACACTAGCTAGAAATGGCTTTCTCAAAAGCCATAAACATATTAAAATTAAACTCTACCTAATGAAAAATGAAGAATCAAAAACAAAACTTCAAAACCCTTCCTTCCTTGCGGCCCTATGGCTGGGTGCCTCCCCTCTCAAATATTCGACATCCTTCTTATACACCTTCCCTTTCTTTTATTTCATTAAACAAAGTATCAGAATAAATTATTCTATGAAATACTTGCACACAAGTTGATGTCGTCATCAGTACCTTTCCCCAAATAGTATTTCCACCTCGTTCTTCCAATGAAATAATAAACTCTCCTTATTTCCAAAATCTCCCAAATGAAGAAAGAATTATTTTATTTCCAAAATAATCTCACGTGTAAATATTCCTCAATTAATTCTTCACATGACAAATAAATTATCTTTCCCGGTGGAATATATTTGTAATAAAGTAAGAAAGATAAAATACTTCTCATTTTCAGTTTGCATGTGCCAACCCCATTTTGATTTCAATTCCTTTGTTGCGTTTGTGCCTCGCCTACGAAACAATTTTATGCCGCTGATATATATGGAGATACCAGGCCAGCTACATTTTGTCATTTTTTTCATTGTGGTTGCTGATATATGGAAATACCAGGACAACCTCATTTCATCATTGTGGTTGCTGATATATGAAAATATCAGGCCAACCCCATTTCATAATTGTGGTTGCTGATACATGGAAATACCAGGCCAACCCGGCTGCTGATACATGGAAATACCAGGCCAACATAATAAGTGCTGCTGATATATATAAATATCAGGCCAGCATAATTGATCATTGTGGTTGCTGATACATGGAAATACCATGCCAACCACATTTCATCATTGTGGTTGCTGATATATGGAAGTACCAGGCCAACCACATTTTTCCATTTTCGTCGCAAACACCATTAAGTCTCACATTTTGATGTTTATTCGTTGGATGATCGAATTCACTTGTACTTTATACAAAAGCACTAAAATAGTATTAGTAACTAAAATAATGTATCAAAGCTAATATAAATATGGGTATAAAATGTAGCATATACATGCTTATCATTCATACATTTATATATTAAGGAATACAATCTTTTGCAAACCGTGGCTATAATGTTCATGAATTGATTCGAGTGAATCAAAATCGATTTTGCTTCAATTGTATCTTGTATACTTCTATGAGAATATAAACAATTGAACAACTCTAGAACTAGTTTCATTTGAGTCATTTGAACTAGTTATGGTTAAGATGAATAAGGTTGATATGAAAGTGTTCATATGGCTAACTTCGGTTAACTATTGTTGAGCCAACAAGGTGCACACGTTTATGTACGGTTACTCATATCTAAATGAAGTCAATTTTCATTTATGTGTAACAAACTAAGTTCGATCTAACGGTTGAAAGATATTAGCTTGAGTTTAATCGGGTTTTCATCTAACGGTGAATATTGAATGCTTTGTTAACAAGGTAGCATTGATTGCAAACCCTGAGTTTAAGACTATATAATGGAGAACTCTAGAAATTGGGAAACCTAATCCCCACACCTCCTGTGTGATAGTAGTTGCAACTAGAGTCGATTCTCCTTTAACCTTAGGTTTTTCCAAAACCCTGTAGGTTAACGACTCGAAGATTTCATTGAGATTGTGAAGCCAGACCCAACAATTTTCTTTGTAGTTGCGTGTTTTGGTCTTGCTGTATTATATAATATTGAGTACTATCTTCTCTAAGATTTGCTCGAAATTTAATCTCCGATAGGCAGGATAAAACGTAGTCACAAACATCTTCGTCTCATCGTTTGTGATACCACAATATTTTGTTTCGTTATTGTGAGGTAATTGATATTACTAGGCTGTTCTTCGGGAATATAAGTCTGGTGTATCAATTGGTTCATGTTCACCTTGATTTATCAAAAGACAGAAAAAAAACTCATAGGTATTGCTGTGGGAGACATATTTATCTATTCAATATACTTTTTTGTATGAGATAGATTGGTTTATCAAGTCTTCGACTTTGGGTCGTATCAACTCTTAGTTGTGGGTGAGATCAACTAAGGGAAAAAAGTGCGCAGAGTCCTGCTGAGATTCAGAGACGTAAGAAACGCGACTGTACGTTGATTAGTGTGAATTGTTTAGAGCTTAACTACATTCTAGTCCGAAGTTAACTTGGAGTAGGCTAGTGTCTGTAGCGTCTTAGTACAATGTCGTGTTCAAATTTGGACTAGGTTCCGGGGTTTTTCTGCATTTGCGGTTTCCTCGTTAACAAAACTTCTGGTGTCTTTGTTATTTCTTTTCCGCATTATATTTTTTTATATAATTGAAATATCACAAGTTGTGCGTTAGTCCAGTCAATTGTGAATCCAACCTTTGGTTGTTGATTGAATTGATTGGCACTTGGATATTGGTTTTTGATACCGTCCAAGTTGTTTCTTATAATAATCAGGCTAACGTATTTCTCTCTGTTTGATTTACTGATTACATTAAGAAACAAAGATATAACTCTTGGATATATATCTTGATTGAGCTCTCTTTATTAGTTGGTGCTCTCAAAATTATATTGGAGTTTGTCCATATAGAATGCCTAAAAGAAATATTGGGTGAGGTTGGTAGACCCCCGCTTTTTCAATTGGTATCAAAGCTGGAAAACACGTTCAGACCTCATAAGTATGTGTTTGTAGCGATATGCCTCTATGGACAATAGTGTTATCTCTGACAACAGAACACCAGTTCAGAAACATTCTGACTTGGTTCAAAGCCTTGAGTCTCCTGAGAAATCTCTCACGTCTTCTCTATTGTCTGAAACTGTGTTCAACTGGTAAAAACCCCTAGATGAACAGTTGGATGATCTTTCAGATGAAAGTGATTCAGACGAGGGAAAAAATGTTGATGAGGAAGTCTCATAGTATATCATGCTTTTCGACCAACTCATAAAGAAAAAGAAGTCAACAACTTGCTTGGATGAATTTATGACTCCTCTCTGTATAGAAAATAGGAAATTGAGAAAACTATTTAAGGGATATGATTATGGTTATAAACTCTTAGAATCTCTTCTTAAAGATCGAGAACCTGATTAAATTCAAGCTAATATCTTTCAACCGTTAGATCGAACTTAGATTGTTATACACAAATGAAATGCACGTTCATTTAGGTTTGTGTAACCGTACCTAAACGTGCACACCTAGTTGGTTCAGTAGTAGTTAACCAAATGGTTAGCCATATGAGAACTTTCATATCAACCTTATTCATCTTCACCATAACTAGTTAGAGAGTAACGATTTTGATTCACTCAAATCGATTCATGAACATTATAGTCACAGTTTGCAAATATGCATTCCTTTATTTTTATATGTCTTAGTTCACGAATAAACCGTTTTTAGAAAATAACCTACTCAAGTATGCATACCGGTACGCATACTTAAGTACCCGGTTTGAGTTTGTTTTCAGTTCACAAACTCCAGCAGAAATTCACGGGATGTGAACTTCCGGACTTCATGAACCAGTAAATTACGCATACTTTAGTTCAAGGATTTTGGACTTACACAAGTATGAGTTCACATACAATGTTTATATCCATTCAAGGTTATATATTCTAAACTTTCATTTCAATCATTGAAACATTCTTAGAGGATGTTAAATAGAGGCTATTCATACACTATTTTTCATCAAACCGATTTTCAAGATATTGAAATAACCAACATGACTTTCGCCACTTGTAAAGATGAACTTGGCCAAAGCGAAAGCTTACCAACACATATTTCGAGAAATAGATAAGCGAGATAAACTCGGCTCAAAATAGCAAATGTGTATAATCGAAGTCTATATAGCAATACGACTTTTGTCTCAAGATAGGAGATAGAGTAGATAGACTTTTGAGTGATAGATAAGTTCAAGTCTCTACATACTTTTTAGTCGATGAAGTTCCACCAGTTCCTTGAGTAGTTCTTCGTCTTTGCATGATGAACGTCGTGGAGTCTAGATCTCAACTACACTTTTTATCCTAGTCCGAGACTTAGCTACAAGTAGACTAGAAATCAAATCTTATAGTTTTGGCAAATAAACTTGACAAACAAGCTTGAGATAACAACGCTTGCGAGTTCGACCGAGCAGTGCTCTAACAGCAACATCACTAGACTTAGCAAAAAGCTAATATGTTATATGATCTTCTTTGAAATGTGATCAACTACTTAAGTTCTCTAATTTTGCTACGTTTGATAGATAGATGAAAACGAGTTCAATAGAAAGACACCAGTTCTTCATTACTTGCCTCGATTAAGCTTCTACACATATATGTCTTCGTGTGATCTTTAATTATTCATCGACCTTGAGTAACTTGGAAAATCCTAAGACTTTACTACCTAATCTATATAGAGCAAAAGATTACTTTAATAGACTATTTTGAATAATTAGTTTTGGTACCTAAAATAGGACAACATACTTGACATACCAAGGTATGTAGGTTCAACCGAGCATTCGCTCTAGCACAGTCAAATTAGATACATATGTAGACTCCATGAAACTTAAAATTGGGAGTCAGCTTTAATTTAATATATCATTCTATTTACTGCAGCCAAAATTTAATCATAATATATAGTGAAGCCAATTACGACCACCCACAATTTTTTATGTAAAAAACTGTCTCAATTTTCTTTTCCCCTATATTTTTAGTCTTTATTGATATTAAATAATTTTCTTTCATGTTCACACAACCTTTTTTTTCTTAATGAAATTCCTTTATTTTAACTGAGCAATCTCGGATGTGTAGATATATGTAAAAACAATCCGATTGGGATTTAATCTTTACGAAGGGTTATCCTCCAAGAAGACTAAAGAAATAGGAAAATGGTTACTTACAGTATGCCTTTCAACATATCCTGGGTAATCTCTACTCTTGGGACGACTATTTTTGTTTTCTTTTTAATCCAGCCGCTTGTTATGTCGGTGATTCGTAGTATTTTACCAAGCTATCAAGGAAATTGCACCAGAAGTTTCCAATGAAATCCCAAGTATTGCTACTAGCGTGGTAGTAATGTTTTTTTTTTAAACATTAGTAGTAATGTTTTTAATGATGTCAGTTCTGTTTCTTTGGAAAATAGTTGCTGGGCAGATTTATCTGGGGATGAAGGTGAGATTTATTCTCAAAAAAAAAGAAACAGACGACGGATCTCATCTAAAAAGTTAGTCATGATGGCTAGTGGTGATAAAAAATAGATTTAATAGTCTATCCATGTATATAAACGAAAATGATTATGATGACTATCCTACATTTTTATCATTACCGGTATTAGAGAACATGGTGCTTGAAGATATTATTTCTCCCCCTCGGATGGTGTTCAACCTTTTTTGCATAGTTTAAAGTAGGAAAATACTAAATCAGAACATGGAGTTTATTTGATAGCTCCTTAAAAGAATCTTTAGATGAAACGCCTCAGATGAGTTTGTTGATGTAATTTCTCATTTTCCTAATTCTTTTTGCTTTTTATTTTTCCTTTCGGCTTCTTTTGAATTTCAAATCATTCACTTGCTTCAACTACTCATGTTGTGGATGTGGGAGCATCAATTCCATTCATGTGGGCTTCTTAGGAGCAGGCAGGAAGTTCTGGATTTACGACCCTTTATATGTTTGGTTGTTTTGTTTTTTTTAATAAATTCTTTAGCTTAAAAAAAATTATGGTTCGCCAATGTAACTTTTCAACTCATTTGATTTTTGCCTGATGTCATTAAAGAACTAAAACTAAATTGTTATTAATGCTGATCATGTCTTTTATTTGCTCCGTCAAAAATGAATTTTATCAAGCAAAAACAAAAACAAACTCTTTACAACACTCTCACCAACCATAGTGATAAGGACTACAATTACAGTCAAATTAATGATATCGAAAGTAAGAGAATTTATAGATTCCATGCAACTCGAAATTGGGAGTCGCACTCTCATGTATCATTATATTTGCTGCAACCGAAACTTAACCATACTAATGAAGCGAGCTACAAACCATACTTCTTTTATGTAAAAAACTGCCTCAACTTTATTTTCCCTATATTTTTAGTCTCCTTATTTTTATAAATAATTTTCTGTTTCGATCACAACTACACTTTCTTATGAAATTTGTTCATTTTAATCTTTAAGATTCAATTTATGAAGAGTTTGACAGACAAATCATCTTTCCCCAGAAAAAATAAATCACGGCTTTAGAAGGTATGGTTTTTCTGAAAACTGGTGCAATTGGATTCCAAACATTCTACATTCTGCTAGAAATTCTATTTTAATTAATGGAAATCTTGAGGGTTTCTTTATCATCACTAGAGTTTTACGACAAGGTGATCCACTTTCACCTTTAATTTTGTCCTTATTTAAGATAACTTGAGTCAAAAGCTCTCAAAAGATTTGCTACTAAGAGAATGAACTTTATGGTCAATAAGAAATGAGTAGCTTTAACACATCTTCTGTTTGGAGATGATATTCTGGTGTTTTGCAAGGGTAACTGGCATAGTTTACGTAATATGATGGATATGTTAGGGGTGTATCAAAGGGCCTCTGGCCAACATGTGAACAAAAATAAGAGTAAGTTCTATTATGGGGGTGCTCTTGTTCACGAGGTATAGTTTTTTTTTTGGTATGAAAAGAGTCATCTTTCCTAACAGATACTTGGGTGTTAAACTTAAGCATGGTATGGTTCGTAATATTCATCAGGCATGTTATTGAGAAGATAATGGACAAGTTGGCTGGTTGGAAGGGTAAAATGCTCTCTTTCCATGCTAGACTAGTTTTGATTCGTTCTGTGATATCTAGTTATGTTATTCATTCAATGGAAGTTTATCGTTGGCCTTGAAGGATGATTGAACAAACTGAATGATCTATATATAACTTCTTATGGGTCGGGGATGCTGAGAAATGCAAATAGTTCACAGTGGCTTATGATAGTCTCTGTTTCTCGCGTAGAGAAGGTGGTTTAGGAATTAAGAGGTTGGCTGTTGTCAACAAAGATATGCTCATGAAGCTGTGGTTGAACATTAGAGACTAGGATAAAATCTGGGCAAGATTCTTGAACGCCAAGTACTTCAAAGTTAATGGAAATTTAATTGATTACAAACTTACGTCCTCGGTCTTTCTTGGGTTGAGATGAATATACAATTTTGTGGAGAACCATACGCGTTGCAGTATAGGTACATGTGAAAATACTTCCTTGGTCTTTGATAATTGGTGCGGGAATTTCTCTATTGCTAAGAGACTGGGAATCACTTCTTTGTGAAGGAATGATATTACTTCAAAGGTTAGTCCAAATAGGTTACGCATTTTGATGCTGAGAGATGGTGTAGATATGAATGCTTTACTTCTTATTGCTGGTGGTGATGATTACAAATTTGGGACCTAGATCAGAAGAGAGTTTTCTCAGTTAAGTCTGATAAGACTTCGTTGAGAACCCCATATAAAAACAGTTCTACAACTAAACTATTTTGGAGATCAATTGTCCATCCTACTTTGGACGTACAGTATTGGAAGATTTGGAGAAAAGAATGTTGTGCAACACAAGATCAGGTGATAAAGAAGATGGGTAAGGAAATGTCAACAATATGCTACTTATGTAAAAAAAAAAGATAGTGAATCTCTTAGCCATATTATTTGGCATTGCATATTTTCTAGGCAGATATGGACATAGGTTGCTAGGATTTTTGATTTACAGCCTGCTGAAGATCTTGTGTCCTCTTATAAGGATGTAACTAGGAGAAGTAGGATGGTTAAAGACTTATGGCTTGTTTCAAATCCTGCAATATGCACAGAGTTATGGAAATTACGCAACAAATATTTATTTGAAGATGTAGGTATTAACTGGTTGGTTTTAAGGGTAGGGTTTATCAGGTTATTCGTGATAGCTCTATTCGTATGAAAGGTTTTATGTTTAATTCTGTGGAGGACTTGCGTATATTGAAATATTTCAAGGTTAAGTATAGAATATCTATAAATATTACGCATGTTGAGACCAGTCGATCTCCTACAGAACAGGGTAAGATAATGATATGTTATGATGGTGCGTCAGGGGAAAACCCGGGACAAGCTGATGATGGTATTTGTATTCGTGATGCAGGTTGTGCTACTCTCGGCACTTTATATGTTGGCCTAGTCTAACAAACAAACTATGTCGTGGAAATTAATTTTGTTATCTATGGCCTGGTGTTGGCTCGAAGATGAAATGTAAAGAAAATATACGTTAGATCATATTCTTAGACTTTGTATTCAAGCCTTCAAGGGTGGAGATTTACCGTGGGATCTAAAATAGAAGTGGACGTTGGCCCGCGCTTTTTATGATAACATAAGATATGTGCATATCTATAGGGAAGTTAAGTTTACATCCAATCACTCTGCCAAGCAAGCACGTTTACTTGCCGGGTATGATTTAGAATTTTTTGCAGGTAGATAAGACTTTTATTGCTGTGGAATGGCTGGGTAAAATTTATTTTCATTTTACATAAACTGTGAAAGTTTTTAGAGACACAGTTCCTTCTTTTCTATCATAATTTCTTTCTTGTAATCAGTTTATTTTTTAATACAATTTTATTGGCAGAGTAAAAAAAAAATAGTATTGTTGGACTCTAGCCATTAAAATTTTCAGTGAAATGAGATCCTCTGATGTTATGAGTGATTGGTGTAATATTTACTTCAACCATGCATGATCTAGTAGTCTGTTACTAGTCTCTGCTTTTCTTTTTTCTTTTTCTTGTTTTGCTCAGGGTGGTATTACCTGTATACCCCCTTTTTTTTGAACGCGCCATTGGGGGATATAAAAAACAATTGGGGGATATAGGAAAAAGACAAAAATATGATCCAAATATCAAATCAGGGTCACCCCTTATCTAAGTATTTTATATAATTCTTAATCTACCCCTCACTAATCAGGACTAGTGATTAATAATAATTAATAAAATCTTAAGATTTTTGATAAATGATTAGTGCGCGTTATTATTTGTGTTTGGGTGAGAGTAGAAGGAAGGAAAGAAAATTTGAGAAGAGAGAATTGCTGCTACTGAATCT
Source organism: Papaver somniferum (assembly GCF_003573695.1). Lineage (NCBI taxonomy): Eukaryota > Viridiplantae > Streptophyta > Magnoliopsida > Ranunculales > Papaveraceae > Papaver > Papaver somniferum. The sequence goes on along the minus strand of NC_039365.1, from coordinate 155,583,024 downwards.
TTAGCTCAATTACAACAAGGAGCATATCTTGAATCTTCAGCCAATGACAACAACTCACAATTGCAAGTTTTTTTGGAAACAACACCTTTGGAACATGAATTTTATGAGCATGAAGTGTTTCGTGAAGAACAAACCCAAGAGAGTAAACTAGCTCAACATATAAGCACTCCCAATACTCAGGTAAAGCTGCAAATAGGTTGAAAAATTGATTTTTTTTCTTTGAATCCACCATTGCTGCTGCTGTAAAAGCTCTGTACCAGCATGGTCAAAGTATGAAAACCATGCCGGAACAACAAATACCGGCATATTATTCATACTACGACCATGACGGAACCTTGATATCCCCCATTTTGAAACTAAAACCGGCATAACACGCAACCAAATTACTATGCAGGTACAAAAGTTACTTTTTACCTACCACAGAATATTCTATGGAATATCCTACCGGCGTGGTCGAATTCTAAGGTTACCATGCCGGTACTGCATGAAAAACATACAGGAAGCAGTGTCTTCCGAAGCTAAATACCGGCATGGAAAATTAATTAACTACCACGTCGGAACTGTGTACCGGCGTGGAATCATAGATAACGAGAATGCCAGAACTTCTGCCGGTGCTGTTCAATTTTAACGTTACCATGTCGGTACCTACAAAAAAACATACAGTAAGGAGTGTTTCCCAAAGCCAAATACCGGCATGGTATATTAAGTATGTGCCACGCCCGGAACCTCCTACCGGCGTGGTCACTTAGATTACTAGCATGCCGGAACCAGTATTTCCGGCATTGCTTTCAAATATATTGAGAATGCCGGAAGCGTCTCAAAATTGGTCTTCAGTTTCGGTGCAGTTCGACTATGCCGGGACTGTGATCGAGCATGCCGGAACTGCATACCAGCATAGTATTAAATTTTTCTTTTTTGGAACTAATGTATTTTCTTTTCGTTCGATCCTTAGGTTGTGACATATATTGATCCAACAAATGCAAAACCGCTCGGCCGGGATACGTCGGAATACTATTGTTGATGGTGGTTTTTATCTTAGGGTTAAAATCGTAAAACCGTACAACTGACATGACGTCACTATGACCATTAGCACATTTATTGAATCGATCAGCATGCCTACGTAAGAATTACCAGGGTACCTTTTTTTTATGTGTCATGTTCCACGACAGAACCCTTAACATTGACCGACATCATCTATGCCAAACCCTAATTCTCATGCTACCGCGCCAAGGCATGCCAACCATGCCAGCCACACCACTGTGCCAATGGCAAACCATGCCAGCCACGTCTATCGCGCCAAAGCATGCCAACCATGCTAGCCGCACCATACGCCAATGGCATGTCAAACCCTTGGCCCCACCATGCCAAGCCAACCGCACCTTGCCTTGGCCCCAACCATGCTAGGCGCACCATGCGCTTGCCAAACCCTTGGCTCCACCATGCCAAGACAACCGCACCTTGCCTTGGCCCCACCATGCCAAGCCATCCGTGCCATTGGCCTTGGCCCCACCATGCCGGCCTTCCCTATGCGGCTACCAAAACGAAGGTGTGCGACGATCAACGACCACCCTTCCATCCTAGATGCAAATCCTAGCCGTCCAAGGTCGCCAAACGACGCATGATAACCTTTGTCCCAAAACCTAGTTTTGGCCACGCCAAACCGCGCCAAGGCATGCCATGCCACATGTGCCAATGGCATGCCAACCACCTTGCCGCAACATACCATGCCGACCTTTCCCATGCGGCTACCAAAACGAAGGCGCGCGACGATCAACGACCACCCTTCCATCTTAGATGCAAATCCTAGCCGTCCAAGATCGCCAAAAAACGCACGGTAACCTCTGGCCCAAAACCCAAGTTTTGGCCACACTGCGCCAAGGCATGCCATGCCACATGTGCCAATGGCATGCCAACCACCTTGCCGCGCCATACCATGTCGTCCTTCCCCATGCGGCTACCAAAACGAAGGCGTGCGATGATCAACGAACACCATTCCATCCTAGATTCAAATCCTAGCCGTCCAAGGTCGCCAGACAACGCATGGTAACCTTTGGCCCAAAACCCTAGTTTTGGCCGCACTAAACCGCGCCAAGGCATGCCATGCCACATGTGCCAATGGCATGCCAACCACCTTTCCGCGCCATACCATGCCGGCCTTCCCCATGCGGCTACCAAAACGAAGGCGTGCGACGATCAACGACCACCCTTCCATCCTATATTCAAATCCTAGCCGTCCAAGGTCGCCAAACAATGCATGGTAACCTTTGGCCCAAAACCCTAGTTTTGGCCACGCCAAACAGCGCCAAGGCATGCCATGCCACATGTGCCAATGACATGCCAACCACCTTGTCGCGCCATACCATGCCGGCCTACCATATGCGGCTACCAAAACGAAGGCGTGCGACGATCAACGACCACCCTTTCATCCTAGATGCGAATCCTTGCCGTCTAAGGTTGCCAAACAACGCATGGTAACCTTCATCCCAGAACCCTAGTTTGGCCATGCCAAACCGGCCTTCCCTATGTGGCTACCAAAACGAAGGCCCGCAACAATCAACGACCACTTTTTCATCTAAGGTGCAGATCTTTGACGTCCAAGGTTACCAGCTAACGCATGGCAACTTTGGCCCTAGTTTGGTCGCGCCTAAACAAAGCCAAAACCCTAACTTTTGGCCGCGCATAAACTAGGCCATATTAAATCCATACTGATCATGCTTTCATGCCACTGGCTACCAAACGAAGGGTTGCAATAATCAACGGCTACCTTTCCTATTAAGATGCAAAATCTCGACCGTCTAAGGTCACCACTGAGCCGGCAAGTCTCCCAAGCTCAACTTGCCATACAAAAACAACGTGCTACATCTCTCCAACACTCATATCCTCACCATGCCAAGCCAACCGCACCTTGCCTTGGCCCCACCATGCCAATCCATCCGCGCCATTGGCCTTGGCCCCACCATGCCGACCTTCCATATGCGGCTACCAAAACGAAGGCGTGCGACGATCAACGACCACCCTTCCATCCTACATACAAATCCTAGCCGTCTAAGGTCGCCAAACAACGCATGATAACCTTTGGCCCAAAACCCTAGTTTTGGCCACGCCAAATTGCACCAAGGCATGGCATGCCATGCCACATGTGCCAATGGCATGCCAACCACCTTGCCGCGCCATACCATGCCGGCCTTCCCCATGCTACTACCAAAACGAAGGCGTGCGACGGTCAACAACCACCCTTCCATCCTAGATGCAAATCCTAGCCGTCCAAGGTCGCCGAAAAACGCATGGTAACCTTTGGCACAAAACCCTAGTTTTGGCCACGCCAAACCGCGCCAAGGCATGCCATGCCACATGTGCCAATGGCATGCCAACTACCTTGCCGCGCCATACCATGCCGACCTTCCCCATGCGGCTACCAAAACGAAGGCGTGCGACGATCAACAACCACCCTTCCATCCTGGATGCAAATCCTAGCCGTCCAAGGTCGCTAAACAACGCATGGTAACCTTTGGCCCAAAACCCTAGTTTTGGCCACGCGCAAACCGTGCCAAGGCATGACATGCCACATGTGCCAATGACATGCCAACCACCTTGCCGCGCCATACCATGCCGGCCTTCCCCATGCGGCTACCAAAACGAAGGCGTACGACGATTAACGGCCACCCTTCCATCCTAGATGCAAATCCTAGTTGTCCAAGGTCGCCAAAGAACACATGGTAACCTTTGGCCCAAAACCCTAGTTTTGGCCACGCCAAGGCATGCCATGCCACATGTGCCAATGACATGCCAACCACCTTGCCGCGCCATACCATGCCGGCCTACCATATGCGGCTACCAAAACGAAGGCGTGCGACGATCAACGACCACCCTTTCATCCTAGATGCGAATCCTTGCCGTCTAAGGTTGCCAAACAACGCATGGTAACCTTCATCCCAGAACCCTAGTTTGTCCATGCCAAACCGGCCTTCCCTATGTGGCTACCAAAACGAAGGCCCGCAACAATCAACGGCCACTTTTTCATCTAAGGTGCAGATCTTTGACGTCCAAGGTTACCAGCTAACGCATGGCAACCTTTGGCCCTAGTTTGGTCGCGCCTAAACAAAGCCAAAACCCTAACTTTTGGTCACGCCTAAACTAGGCCATATTAAAGCCATACTGATCATGCTTTCATGCTACTGGCTACCAAACGAAGGGTTTCAATAATCAACGACTACCTTTCCTCTTAAGATGCAAAATCTCGACCGTCGAAGGTCACCACCGAGCCGGCAACTCTCCCAAGCTCAACTTGCCAGACAACAACAACGTGCTACATGTTTTCCACGAAAACACTCGAGACATCAACGCATGTCACAAACTGGGGGATGCTCATTGGGTATTGGTTTGGCGGTTTACAGCGTGCCGCGTACACTACGCCCGTTATAAGAAAGTGTCATAAGGATGAGGCGGTTAGTAAATACAGGGAGTAATGGTGAAACACTTTCTTTTATGGAACATCAATTCCAGGCGTTACCGGTTACCACCTCCTCCATTTACTCACCCGTTTTCCATTTCTTAATGAGACCAGAATACGTTTCACTTCGACTTGTATAAATAAACATTACCTATTTCCACCGAAAACAAGTTCAGGTCAGGAGGATATAACACTCATAAAACATTTGCTAGCTTTCCATCTGTTAACTTCCCACTTTCTGATACAAGTCGTGAAACAACTACTCTTCCAGAATCAACTATTCTGGTCTCAACACTTTCTTCGCTTCCCTCCCCAAAACTAACCCTTCTCCTTCACTTTGTGACCGAAGCAAGTCTGGAACGACCATTTCTTGATTTAGGCCGGATTTGTACAGATTGATCTCTCGAATCTAAAGTACTCCCTTGCAGTACATTGTTTAGGGTTTAAATTCGTTTCTCACCCACACACCCGAAATTACCAAAATCAGCAGAAACCATTTTCACCCTCAAACAACTATAAAATGCCTCTGGTATGTTATCAAAGATTTCACTTCACCTAGTATCTTGAATATTACCAATGGATTGCTTGTAATGAACCTTATAATCTCACATTGTTGTCCTTATATAGGGAATAAAAGATCCAAAGGAAGCAATTGCTTGGGCTAAAGAGACTTCTCTTAAGAACATGTGCGTGTTGGTTTGGAATACCCAAGGCTCAAAAATCCATTTTGAGATGGTTTGCGATAGAAGTGGGCAATACAAGGAGAAGAATAACCATAATAGAAAGGATTATGTATATCCAAAGAAGACTAATAGGGTACACAAGACTCATACGAGGAAGGATAATTTTCCCTTTAAGTTTGTATTCTGTTTAAATGATAAGAACAATGAATGGGATTGTGAGGTTTCGTTCGGCCGTCATAACCACCGGGATCCGAAAGATTTTGTTGGTCACTCCCTAGTGGCGAAGCTAAAACCTCATGAAATGGAGGATTTAAAGAGATTGACCAAAGCATTTATCAAATCGAGACAAATTCTCAGAGGCTTCCAGGAAAAGGATAAGACGAACGTGTCTTCTATCAGTACAATTTATAGCGCACAAGCAAGTATTAGAAGGGTGGAATGCGAAGGGAGGAGCGTTATGCAAGAATTTGAGAAGATAGTTTGGGATTATAACTACACGCGTATCATTAAAAGAGGATCAGACAACAATCCCCTTCAAATATTCATTTCGAATCCTTTGCTTTCACAATTGGCTCATACATGTTGTGGTGTTCTTATGATGGATTGCACCAACAAGACAAACAAATACAATATGCCGTTGTTGAACATCATGGGGCATACATCGGACAAGGTAACATTCACATTGGCTTGGTGTTTAATGGAAAACGAGAGGGACTATAATTATCATTGGGCATTACGTCAATTGAAAAGCTTCTTCCGGGAAAATTACCTGCAGTAGAGTGTAATTCCCAACAAATTGGTTTGTTTTCGTCTTAGAGGCCCTTCTCATCTCCGTCATCAAATGTGCCATTACCACGGTGCCCAAAGAATAGTTATAGACATCTTCCAACAGATCCAAGTACTGAAGGTAGTTTGCACTAACCTTGTTGCCACTAGTGTCAGGGAATACCTTAGTGTCCAAGATGTATAACAGGTACGCAGCGGCTGTATAACGAATTTGTTTAGGGTCCCATCCATCCTCCAAACTTCTTTCCTTTGTTTTTTCAAACTTCTTCTTAAGCAGCGTCAGCTTGAATGTCTTTGTCCTACTAAACGTTGATACATAGAAGCTCTCCATAGAAGTTTTGTAGTCTCAACCAAACAACTTGTTAGTCAGAACGTGCAACTTAGGCCATTCTAGGTCCAGACACTCAACTCCTTCTACAATTGATTTGTCGATAACATTCAAGCCTAGAATGTGCTGAGCATCTTCAGGGATGAAGGTCATCTCCCCATAAGGGAAGTGCATGGCATCAGTTTTACCATGATACCTTTCGACGAAGCAATTGGCAGTCACAGAATCAGGCTTCACATAATTTTGAACCAAAGCATATAGACCAAAAGCCCTTACTATTGTTTGGACCTCTTCACATTCCTCAGAAAAATTCCAACCATCAGCGGCTTGGTTTCGGTAAACACGCACGGCCTTCTTATGATCCTAAAATTAGGGACAATACAATTAAGAGATTTCACATAAATACACAACAATACATATGCACAAGATAAAAAATGCTTACATAGGTTTGATAGATAGTACGAGCCCACGATTCCTTGTATCCAAATAGTTTTTCAGTTCCGGAGCTTCACCCAAAATTCTACCACGTTCAAAGTCAGGTATCATGTCATAAATGTGAGGAAGGTGAGAACCTTTAACTTTTACTTTGACTATGCCCTTGCTCTTTTTGCCCTTGCCTTGTGTTGGTTGTTTACTTGACCCACCAACTTCATTTTGGCTTGCTAATTGACTTGGATGAACCTCATCATCTTCCTCCTCACTTTCCTCTTCATCATGCTCATCTTCCTCAACAGTTCCAGTAGGTTCACGGATTACAAGTAAACTACGGTCACTACCACTCTCCCAAATTATCCAGCTTGTATCAGCCCCCAAACGCTTTTTGCGACCTTTGTCTTTCCCTCTAGGAGGCAGAGACTGAGGAGTATCAAGAGCGTCCTTCCTTCTTATCTTAGTGACAACATCTTTAGTTTTTATTTTGTTAGCTTCCTTGGCTTTTGACCTATATCATAAGCACACAAAATGAATACTCCCTCCGTTCCATTTTAGATGAGTGTTTAGTGTTATTTTTTTGTTCCACATTACTTGATAGTTTTCATATTTTTCCTACAAAACTACCATCAATAACCTCACATTTTGTCTTGGAACCATAAGTTTATTTTTAAACACACAAATAGCAATTAATGTTTGAAGACTTTTCTCAAGGGCATAAGTAGAATTTTTTTATATCTCTCTCCATTTCTTAATCTGCGTGAAAACTCCAAAAACATCATCTAAAGTGGAACGGAGGGAGTATAAGAAAACTCATTTTCAGTTTTCTTACCGGCATAGACTCACTTAAACAAACCACGCTGGTACATAGCTCCCGGCATAGAAACTTAGCAAATAACTCTTGCCGGTATACTGTTCCGGCAGGGAACATTAACTATCGACAATGCCGGTAGTCATATGTAATTCTCCTGGATACCAAAAGAACACTACCGACACTCTCGAAATAAATCAATTCCATGCCATAACTGGGTACCGGCATACAATGCAACCTAAAACCTATGCCGGTACTGGTGACAAATTCATAGGTGTTCCTGTAAGTTATAAGTCCACTACCGGCATACTCGAATTATTATTATGAAATGCCGTAACCTAAAACCGGCATAGTATTCAACCCAATTTCTATGCCGGTACATATCATTCAGTTTCATGTGACTCTGGGTTTGGAAACGACATTGCATTCATGCTAACATCTAAGCCGCAACTTAATACTGGCAATGTATTCATTATAGATTGAATGTCTTAACCCAATACCGGCATTGTATTCATACATATTTCAGTGCCGGTACTCACTGAAACTCAACTGCTTGAGTTAGAGTTCGCGATTCTAACCTAAACCCACTGACTTAAATCGATTAAAACACTTATAGAATAGTTCAGAATCACTTACCTTCTCACAGAAGCCATGTTTGCGAGAGGTTGATTGTCCGAGTTGGCTGCTTCCTTTTCTTCTTGCTCTTGAGCAATCAAAGCAAGCCTTTTCTGTAATTTCTGTTGAGAAATCAATTTTGAGTTCGATTGGACATTTGGTTTCTTTCGTGGAGGCATTGTTATGATTCGGGTAGGTTAATCGACGAAGAAATTTTTGAATCGACGATTAATCGTCGATGAAGAACGGATGGAGAAGAAGAAGATGGAAGAATTTTTTTTTCAAAACCCTAAACCCTAAGAGTGTGGGTACTGATTTGAGAGAATGGGGGATAATTGATTTAGTTTTTGGATTTTAAGTTTTAGTAGAAAGGGTATTATAGTCTTTTCATAATGTTTTTTAATTAACCAAAGGGTATTTTAGTATTTGCATACCCAAAAATCACCCCTTAACAGACACTACTGGTTGGGGGAAGTAATGCATATTCCCCGATTGTTTTTTATATCCCCAATCACGTGTTCTTTTTTTTGGTCAATATATTCTTTCTTTACCGATCAGAAAAAATAAAATAATAACAATAATAATAATATTATACTGTTACAGGATTATGGGCCAGTGGCCACAACCAAAATGGTTAAACTCCATATGTTAGTCAAGGAAAAATCTTAAAACCTTTGATCACCACCTCTAAATTCTCAGTGGTTTAATTCAACTCACATTACGTATTAACTCAATTAAACCACAAATGAATCACAAGGATTACGACATTTTACCAAGAATACCTTTTCTTAGACGGATAATTCCAACAGTGACCTAATCAAGCTATAAATTCACCTCTTAACTTTTTACCTCTAAGAGCAAATCTTATGGGTAGTGTCACTCTTTCAGATGAAGGAGTGCACTACTAATTTGGGCAGATTAGAGACTCCTATGGGTAGTGTTTATCCCACTTTTCTCCCAAACACGTTCGTGCACTCGTTCAATTGAACGAGTGGTTGGTAGTGAAATACTAGACGGGGATGGGCCCCCGTCAAAAAATTTGAACTTTTTGAACCAAACGGGAGACAGTCCACCGTTAAAGTAGTTTTTTTAAGGTTTTTTTTATTTTGGCGGGAGAAAGTCTCCCGTCTAAGTAGGATTTTGAGTTTTTCTTTTCCTTTCTTTCCCCCGTTAAAGTAGTTATTTTAGGGTTTTTTTTTTGACGAGGAAAAGTCCCCTGTCTAAGTAGGTTTTTTATTTTTTTTTGACAGAAAAAAGCCCCCTTTTCAGTGTTCCTTTTCATTTTTGCCATAGTGGTTTCACTCGTTCATATGAAGGAGTCCTCTTTTATATGAAAGAGTTACATCATGTTTGTTTTTTCCTCTATGTAGAGGCTAACCTCTATTAGCCTCTATATAGTGGTGGGTCCCATTTATTTGGTATTTGTTTTTTCCACTACCTTTACAAAGATAGAGGCAAATCTCTATCTATATAGAGGAAATCAAATAGCACCAATGAGGTGCTATTTTTGAGCCTCTACCTCTATTAAACCTTCAAATGACTAATATATCCTCGAACAAACTTATAATGTCCAAAAATAATTCCTTAATTTAAAATCTAAAATTTTACATGTTTCAAGAAAAGTGATACTTTCGCCCGTTTCAGAAAAAGGGATATTTTCGCGCTGTTTCAGAAAAAAGTGATATTTTGCTCCGTTGCAGAAAAAATGACACTTTAGCCCCGTTTCAGAAAAAGTGATACTTCCCCCGTTTCAGAAAAAGTGATACTTTCACGCCGTTTCAGAAAAAGTGATATTTTCGCCCCGTTTCAGAAAAAGTGATACTTTCGCATGCTTCAGAAAAAGTGATACTTTCGCGCCGTTTCAGAAAAAGTGATATTTTTGCTCCGTTTCAGGAAAAGTGATTTTTTCCATGTTTCAGAAAAAGTGATATTTTTGCCCTGTTTCAGAAAAAGTGAAATTTTTGCCCCGTTTCAGAAAAAGTGATATTTTCGTTCTGTTTCAGAAAAAGTTATGTTTTTGCCCCGTTTCAGAAAAAGTGATTTTTGCCTTGTTTCAGAAAAGGTGATTTTTTTTTTCCGTTTCAGATAAAGTGATACTTTCGCCCGTTTCAGATAAAGTGATACTTTCGCCCGTTTCAGATAAAATGATATTTTTGATCCGTTTCAGAAAAAGTGATATTTTTACCCCGTTTCAGAAAAAAGTTATACTTTCGCTCCGTTTCAGAAAAAGTGAACATCTTTGGTTGTATTTTCTAATACATTTTTTTCCTTTTGGAATTTTTGAACATCTTTGGTTGTAATGGATATTCATGGATTTTTTGAATATTTTAAGGGTAAAATGAGAAATATATAAAATTGGGTACATAATATAGAGTTGTTAGATAGTGGTCAAACAAACATGATTTTAAGAGAGATTATATAGTGATATTCTTATAGATATAGAGATAAACCTCTATATAGAACACTCTACCTATATAGAGGAAAAAACAAACGTGTTGTTAGTTTTCATTTGGGGACTATCCATAGAATATGCTCTAGAAGGTATAAAATCTAAACCCATTAAAATTAAAATTCCATCAATCATTTCCACTCACGTCATAATCTGTAGAATCTACCGGTTTAAGATTGACTTAAATATCTTGATATTAATACTACTTGTAGTACTCTATCATTGACCCAAATAAATATAAATTCAGAAAAATGAAAATATTTTAAATTAATATTTTATTTTATTTCCTCGCTTTATTATTATCTCTGTTTCTCTCTCGCACACATATTCTAAGAAGAGTAGTCGAAGCAAAATTAAGGTCCAAAGCTGAAACTATTTATCTTAACAAAAAAGAAAGAAAAATAAAATAAATACCCCTCTTTCTCTTTCTCCCAGTTTTTCATCTTCGAATTTGTATATATCATGAGCTAAATAATGGTTAGTAAATATCTTCTACTTTCCTCATTTTTTTCTGATTTTTTCTGATTTTTTTGTTGATTTTTTGAGGTGTAATTTTGTTGTGGATTGTTTATGATCTGGGTTTTTTTTTTCTTTCAGTAAATTATGTTGTTTGATGATGTGGTGATGGGTTTTAGAGTTTGATCAGCTGGGAACTACTTACTACTACTTTTTTAGTCATCCTTTTTCTTGTAAAAGAGTCAAAATCCGGAAAATTAGGGTTTCGCTAAAGAGATGAAAGAATTGAATCATGTGTATTGCTTCATGAGCTTGAATTTTAGTCTGGGTTTTGTGTATTTTTGGTTTATTGATTTGTTTTTTTTGGATCATTTTTTGCTTTCTTTGGATGATTAAGATTTAGGGGTTTCTTGACTAATATGAATATCTCTTGTTTATGAAATTTGTTTATTTATTTCAGTTTTTGGGTATACATTCTTTGTTATGATTTTCAACCAGTTTTGGAGGGTTTGCGATTTAGGTGTCATTTAGGATGTTGACTAAGTAGGAGATTATGGAATGATGAATGAGGGGGTTGTGTCAGCTGGGTTTTCTTTAATTATGCTGTAATGATGAACAATGGGTTTCAGTGATTGTATTTGTGTGAATTATGAGATGTCAGTATTGCAATTTGAGCTTGTTTGTAGTGAACTGATTCTGGTACTGATGTAGGTTGTGGCATCTTAATTCTTTTTTCAGAGTAAATTGTTATAGGTGAAAGCATCAAGTTTCAGTTCTTGTTTGGTGTTGAAGTTCCAATTTGCTTGGTGGTCATCTTCTATATTTGTTTATAAAAGAGTAGTTAAGAACAGTTTGATAAGAGTGGGCTTCTCATTACTGCTGTTCTATGCGTTCATTCTTACCAAATTTGGTTGTGAACTTAGATGGCCGTTCCCCCGCTGGAACCACACTCTGAAGTCCAAACTGATAGGTACCCGTTGCTAATGGAGAGGTCAGAGAATCGTGACGCTGACCACATTATTGACATTGAAAGGAGGTCGGACACATCTTCATCGTCGAGCTCTTCTCTTGATAGTACATCTTCTCCAGGTCCAAACCGTCATCATGATGAGGAAAGAGCTTCCTCTAGCAGTGCGTGGCCCATTTCTCAATCTTCTCTAGCTTCATCAAATGGTGCAAACTCTAGAAACTCCTCGTTTATAAGGAGAAGTGAAGGGTACGGCCGTCGACGCAGGAGCCCGTTAAATTCTGGATTGTGGATATCAATTGAACTGGTTGTTACTTTGAGTCAGATTATTGCCTCCATCGTTGTTTTATCTTTATCGAGACATGAGAACCCTCAAGCCCCATTGTTTGCATGGGTTATTGGTTATGCATCTGGATGTGTTGCTACCCTTCCGCTCCTGTATTGGCGTTTTTTACACCGCAACCAGGGCACTGAACAAGATGCGACACAAGCACGCCAGGATGCCTCCCAAAGTAATCCTCCTCTTGAACCTTCTCCTTTTGCGGCTATTTCCGTTTTGCGGGGCACTGATGAGGAGGATCACCAAACTGCTGTTACATCTGCAAGAAATGCTCAAAGCGTTAGAATAAGTGCAAGGTAATGTTGTTGTTGTTCTTCTAGGAGCAGATCATAGTCTTCCATATTACCTAGTTTGTTTGTTGTTAGGTTCATGATTCTTCACTATATTAGTTGCTGATTTCTGTTTGTTGAACCGGTATATTAGCTCTTTTGGTTCATTTTTATTTTGTTAGTTGCATTGTACATCTTTACGTCAGTGGTTTCACTAATCTTTGTTATGCTAACTGGTACGTAGACTTTCCAATCCATCAAGTGGCCAAGTGACATATAAATAGCTCAATGGATTGTTATGACAATAAGAGAAGCATTCAGGATGAATTTAGGCATCTAAATAAACTGTAGGAAAGCATGCATGATCTGTATCACTCTTCGAAATTCAACTTGACCTCTTATTTTGTGGAAGTGTTAATATTTGGTGCAGCAAACCAACAACAAGCAGGCTCCAAGTAGCCCTATGGATTTTTAGAATAAGAGTTGTGTTAAGGGTGAACATAGGTTTTTATATGAACTTTTAAGGAAATATGCATGAAGTGTATCACTCTCAAGAAGGCTATATTCAACATACCCATGTAGTTTGTGAAGTGCCAATTTTTACTGTAGCAAACCAACAAGCTGACTCGAATTAGCGATAGGGATTATCTTGATTATAAGAGTAGTGTTACCCATGCATTGACGGATGAAATTAGGAATTTAATAAACTTTCGAAAAGCATGCATGATCTGTATCACTTATCAAGATGGCCAAATTCAACTCGCCCATGTAGTTCGTGAAAGCGTTAATATTTGATGTAGCAAACCAATAACCAGACTGTATTAGTGCCCGAGACCCTTCTGCACTTGTGTTCCTTTACTGTGCAATTTGAAATGACAACCATGATATAGTCTAATTTTTCGTTATTCTATATGATTTTAATGTCATTCCACTGCAGTTCTTCCACTGTTCCACAGCTCTAACATTTTATTTTGATCCATTTTATGTGGTTCTATGATTTAATAAATGCGGCTTGTTCTAATAATCAGGGTCAATGTACTAGTAGACCATTTCAAGATGGCATTGGATTGCTTCTTTGCGGTGTGGTTTGTAGTTGGCAATGTCTGGATATTTGGAGGGCACTCTTCTTCAGCTGAGGCGCCCAACTTGTACAGGTAGTGGCCAATATCCTTCTTCAGTCCAGATCTTTGCATTCACTTCGTTCTTTTGATGAACTTCAAACTAAATACCTACGTGCTCTTTTATAGAAAAAAAGGAGAAAAGCCGAGATTTTTGTTTAAATAGTGCTTAATAGATTATTCTTTTTCCTACAGGTTGTGTATAGTGTTTCTTACCTTTAGCTGTATTGGGTACGCCATGCCGTTCATTCTATGTGCAACGATCTGTTGCTGCTTGCCTTGTATAATATCCATTCTGGGTTTCCGTGAAGATCTAAATCATACTAGAGGAGCTGCCGCAGAAACCATTAATATTCTACCAACATACAAGTTCAAAATGAAGAAAAACGGAGATGGAGATGATCGGGACACCAATGTGGAAGGAGTTGGTGAGGGTGGTGGAACGTTAGCAGCGGGAACCGAAAAAGAGCGTATCATCTCAGGGGAGGATGCAGTAAGTTCTCTTCAAATATTTTGATGATAATGATGAGGCCACTGAGTTTCAGGTTTCACCTGACCTGACTATTTCATCTTGTATACCTGTCACATCCTGTTCTGCTTTGACCATACCTAGGACCTGATCCACAATTTTGGTTTAAGAAACCGACTATAATGCCCTTGGTCCCAAAAACTACTAATTTTTTGTTTCCAATGAGTGAATGACTATAATACCCTTTGATACTTGGTAAGAATCTTAATGGAAGCTCATGCACGACATGCTCTAGTTTCGTGCACTAGTGGGATTCAGGAGGTGGTTAAGTGATCTCAATCGAGATGATGAGAGTGGTTCCTGTCTAATATATAGTGTTGCGAGTCTTGCGACTCGTAACGAGCCCAATTGAAACGAATATAATTTAAATCTGTAGAACTGTATGCTATAAACATCTTAATAGGATGTTATCAAGCTTCATTTATCTTTTTTCTTCTTTACACCCCTTTGCCTTTCGCTCTTGAACTTTTCCTACTAGTCTTCTTATTGCTGATTTTTTTTCTCTTTTTTTATTGTATGTAGGTATGTTGCATTTGCTTAGCAAGGTATGCAGATAACGAAGAACTGAGGGAGCTTCCCTGTGCCCATTTTTTTCATGTGGATTGTGTAGACAAATGGTTAAAGATAAATGCTTTGTGCCCCCTCTGCAAGTGTGAGATCGGGGAGAACAGTGGGAACGTGCAGACGTCTGCAGTAAATCCCAGCCATCAGCGCCAGAGTGAAAGAAGGGTCAGTAATGGATCTACAGAAGGAGATGCAGCATATGGGACAACCGGTATGTTTTAAAATAGGAATTCTCAAGCCATAGTTGTGATTTTTTGCTTGAGGTGTAATTACTGCGGCACACACGGAGATAAAACTGCATCCGATGGTCTAATCTGTTGCATTTTTGTTGTTGGGTTGGTTGATGTCTGAAAATGATGCACTTTGGTTGGATCAAGCAGTGTTTGTAATCAGGCCCGGCTCTGAAGCCCGGAGCCCAGGGTAGCAAAAAGAAAAAAAGAAAAACCATCTTGAAGATGCTGTAATTCTATTCCAAGACACCGTGTAATGAGTATATGTCAAGTCTGTACTATTAACAAAAGGTTATCGGGTGGAAGTATGTTAGGCACTAGTAATTGTAGTCACTAACTATGAGAAAAGGAAAGCACAAGGAAGTATGAACTTTCACTTCTACACAATGTATAACTCAAATACCAAGGCCGAACAAACATATATATATATATATATATATATATATATATATATAGTCCCCTCATTTCTACGACGTGTATTATCAAATATAAATGCCGAACAAACAAACATATGTAGCCTACTCATGCAAGGTGAGAGGAACAAGGACTTGCCATGTCGTAAGTATCGCCAAAATGTAGTAATCACATCAACTTTAGTCCTAGTACTTCATCAGCGGAAGGATGTGGTTAATTTGTAATGGGTTTTCTTGTTTCTCTGTTTGATGGTCTTTTGGCCTTTAGGCCCCTTCCTATGGGTGTGGCAAACATTTTAAGCACCCACTATGGAGGTGGCTAACTGTCGACCTTTGCCACTTAGACAGGCCAGGTCGAATATCTACCGAACGGTCGAGTCTTGACCGAGCCGGACGGTCGAGTAAGCACCGCTAGCGACTTAGTGTAGATCGCTCAATAATATTTAGTGTTTTATTTTTTTTTCTTCTCTCCTACCATTTAGTTATTATAACAGATTTTATTATAAAAGGGACCCACAAAATATTATATAAACCCTAAAATTTAATAAAGACCCCACCAAACCTAAACAAACAGATTTTTTATTGATAAAGGTCCCATAAAACATAATAAAATATACTAGTTTACTAAAATTTGCCAGTTTTACCATAATGGTGAAACTAGTTTGCCATGCCATGTGGCATGGCAAAACAACTTTTATACCATCCTCCAAAGTAACCGGCCTTATAAGCACCTTACATTTTTTTTTTCTTTTACATTATACAAAAACTAGATTAAGCCTATCCTTCATCAAGTGGCGGGCAGCCATATTAAAAACCAACTTTGCGACGCCCCTTTGTATGACCATCACTCTAGAAACGTGCCTCTTAAAATCTTTTGTCGGTAAAACCGATGAGATAAATCCAAGCAAAAATATAACAAAATTTATTGTCTCGTCAAAACCTTGCCAAAAAGATTTGACTAGGAAAAAATGGTCGCAGTAAGAAGAGTACAACACTGATAGTCTTAAAACGATGTCGATTGCATAAATTTTCTCTTCTCGTCAAAGTTATGTCAGGAAACCGTTTGGGTCAAAACTTGAACACTTGAAGCTCGAAAATGAAGTTAGTTACGGTCACAAAATATTTTCTTCGTCGGAACTGCGTCGGAAAAGGAACTAGGGATAAAAACCGCATGTCTGCACCAAGAAAACCACTTGGTATAAAAACTGAACGCCTAAAGCTCATAACATTGTCGACGTCAATGCAAATGTTTCCTCGTCAAAAACCTCGTCAGGAAAACCATGTGGAATGAAACCCGATCATATGAAAAGAATACAACGGGCGTCGGTGAATAGCGATGTTGGACATGTGTATGCTACCGCGTTAAAACCTCGACAAGGTAACCCCTCAAGAAAAAAACCTTGGTGAATATGTTCTCTCTCGAGTCTCCTCTCCGCTTACGTGTCAGGGACTGAGAGCGATTTTTTTCTAGAAAAATTTGAGATCTCACCATGTATATCATCGATCCACCTGCTTACTCTTCCCTTTTGATTTCTAATCAGAGGACTTCAACCACTTCTCCTTTATCTGAGACAGTGATTAATCTTAGTATTGTTGATTTTCCTCAACTCTCTGCTCTGGTCAGTAGATCCATTGTCGAACCTTCAAAGCCAGCAAGTTGGAAATCGGTCTTGACTCATGAGAAGATGACTTTTGTAGATCATACTACTGGTAAGTTGTTCTATCATAAACCTAATCTGATTAATGAGAAGAAAAAACTAGTTTTTTCTTCAATTGATTTTCAAGAAGAAATTAGGGTTTGTGAAAAAAATTGCTTGGTTCTTCGTGGGTAGTCGACTAGATTATCATATTGTTGAATCAACGATAAAGAAGATATGAAAACCCATTGGAGGTTTTCGATTGACCGTTAATGGGGGTAATACATTCCTATTTGAATTTGACCTAGCTAAAGATATAAATTCTAATTTAGAAATCGGTTATGTATTTATCTCAAAGTGATTATTCTTGATCCGTCCTTGGGACCTTTTTATTGAACAAGATATTCAAGAGATGACGACAATTTGATGAACATCCCAATTCACCTGTGGAGTGAAAAGGGTATCAGTATGATTGCTAGTGTGTTAAGTATCCCTCTTCTTACTGACCAACATACTTTAACTAGGACTCGTATGAATTTTGCTAGAGTCTGTGTTGAGATCGAAGTCGAATTTGATTATCCTGCTAGTATTCCGGTTTTTTTTTTGATGGCAGAGATATTTAAGTGAAGGTAGAATACACTTGGAAGCCACCGAGATGCTCATCTTGTGCTTCTTTTGGTCACTCCAACGGAAAATGCACAACAACTAACAAAGTCACGAAGAAGATGTGGGCTTCTAAAAATGTCTAACGGTATCCAAGGAATGGAGAAGACTAAAGAAAAGAACTTTGGGATGAATGATAAAGATGGTGTTGCTATGGAGAAAAACAGTGATAGAAATCTGTGAGCCGGATCAATATGATAAATAACTTGGATGGTACCAAAGACCAATATTCAAGCGTCAATCAATTTCAATCAATAACCAAAGGTTGGATTTACCAATTGATTGAACTACGCACAACTTGTGATATTTCAATTATATAGAAAATATAATGCGGAAAAGAAATAACACAGACACCAGAAGTTTTGTTAACGAGGAAATCGCGAATAAAGAGAAACCCCGGGACCTAGTATTAAGCCGAAACATACTCTATCCTACTACAAGTTAACTTCAGACTGGAATGTAGTTGAGCCCTAACCAATGTCATACTGATTAAGCTACATTCACATTCCTTAACGCCTCTGAATCCCAGCAGGACTTTATGCACTTGATTCCATTAGTTGATCTCAACCACAACTAAGAGTTGCTACGACCCAAAGCCGAAGACTTGATAAACAAATCTGTCTCATACAGAAAAGTCTATTAGAATAGATAAATCTATCTCCCACAGAAACACCTACAAATTTTTTGTTCCGTATTTTGATAAAATTAAGGTGAACAGGAACCAATTGATTATCCGGTCATATATTCCCGAAGAACAGCTTAGAAATATCAATCACCTCACAATTACTTAACTATATGGTAGTAGAACAAGTTATTGTGGAATCACAAAGAATGAGACGAAGAGCTTTGTGACTACTTTTTATATCTTACCTATCGGAGATAAATCTCGAGCAAATCTTAGAGAAGATAATACCCAATACGATAGAAAAAAGTAAGATCAGAACACGTAACTACAGAGAAAATAGTTGGGTCTGGCTTCAGAATCCCAATGAAGTCTTTAAGTCGTTAACCTATAATGGTTTTAGGAAAAACCTAGGTTAAAGGAGAATCGACTCTAGTCGCAACTAGTATCACACATGAGGTATAGGGATTAGGTTTCCCAGTTGCTAGAGTTCTCCCTTATATAGTCTTCCAATCAGGGTTTGCAATCAATGTTACCTTGGTAACAAAGCATTCAATATTCACCTTTAGATGAAACCTGATTTAAGATTCATGCTAATATATTTCCACCGTTAGAAAGTATTTAGCTTGTTACACACAAATGAAATATACCTTCATTTAGATATGGGTAACTGTACCTAAACGTGTATATTGAGTTGGCTCAATAACAGTTAACCGAAGTTAGCCATCTGAACACTTTTCTCTTAACCTTGTTCATCTTAACACTTCTAGATCAATTGATAATCAAATGAATCTAATTATGTTACTCATAGAGTTGTTCAATTGTTTATATTCTTATAGAAGTATACAAGACACAATTGAAACAAAATCGGAAAGAATCAGTTCATGAACATTTTAGCCACGGTTTGCAAAGATTGCATTCCTTAATTTCTAAATGTAAATTTTTTCATGAGTATGAAATCATACTTAACCGATTTAAGAACTTGAACCACTTAAGTTTGAAAACGGGTACGCGAACTTAAGTTCCGGACATTGGTCATAAGCCGACAGTTTGCAAACAGGTAGGCAAATAACTCCGGACCTAATTAAGTTGAACCTGTTTGCGAATGAGTATGCAAACTTGGTCCCGTACTTCAACAGTTAAATCAGTTTGCGAACGGGTATTCAAACTTAAGTACCCTGAATTAAACAGTTGAATAAGTTTGCGAATGGGTATGCAACTTCCGGTCCTGAATTCCGTCAAAACAGTTCGTACGCTAAGTACATAAACCCTAATGTATCCATACACGAGTTTTAGTTCTTAACTCTCATTTCAATCATCGAAACATTCTTAGAAGACGACAATAGCTGTCTCACACAAACTATTAACTTATAAGCAATTTTCAAGTGATCGAATGATCAATACGAAACATTCTGAGCCTACATCAAATGACTGTCTCACACAAATCATGTAAGATGTTACCAGGTGATTATCACATGATCATATTTTGACTTTCGTCAAGAATAATGATGAACGTGGTTAAAGCAAAAAACCTACCAACACATATTTCGAGAAAAATATAAGCGAGTTAAATTAGCTCGAAATATCAAATGTGTATAATGTAAATTCTATATAGCTATATGACTTTTGCCTCAATAGGAGATAGAATACAATAGACTTTTGAGTGATAGATGAGTTCAAGTCTGTACATACTTTTTGTTGATGAAGTTCCACGAGCTCCCCTTAGTAGTTCTTCGTCTTCAATCGATGAACACCGTGAAGTCTAAAGCTCAACTACACATCCTATCCTAATCCGAGATATAACTATAAGTAGACTAGAAATCAAGACTTAAAGTTTTGAAAACTAAACTTGACAAACAAGCTTGAGATAACAACGCTTGCGAGTTCGACCGAGCAGTGCTCTAACGATTTCCCCCTTTGTCAATTTTACTGACAAAACTATCAATACATATGGATTAAAAAATAAATAAACTTTGTAGATTCTCATCGAAATTCTTAATTTCCTTAGTTCTACAACATTCCTTGAATTCTTCGTCACTCCAAGTACTCCAGTGATTCTGAACGTGTTCAACTCAGCATCTTAATTTTTGAAGATCCGTAGCCATAACAATAAGAAAACAATTGTTCTCAATTATTGTTATACAGTGTCATAGCATTATTACCCATCATAAAAGTTCAATTGTATCACAACTTTGACAATAATACTACAGTGATATGTATCACCCCCCACCTTAGTCAATACTTCATCTCACAATGAAAACCACTCCCCGTTACATAATGATCCGTAAACCATATGTATATGTAGTGTGAACTACAAAATAATTCTCCCCCTTTTTGTCAATATAAATTGGCAAAGGTATACGAAAAACTAGTGGGATCATAATGAAATTCTCAAAGAGAAACTTCATGACTAAAAAAGAACATGTCAACTTTGTTTCGATGATTTCACATAGTCGAAACTTAGCGTATTCATCAAGAAGTTTATAAAGATACAAGATAACTCCTACAATATTCCATAGACGCACTCCCCACAAATATTTGTCAATTAAGCACAAGTTTAATTAAAAACTCTCCCCCATAAAATGTCATTCCCAAAAGAACAACAAGAGCGAACTTACTTTTACAAGAAAAGAAGGATATCTTTGGATATTAAAAAATCACATGAAACATGAATTTGTATCCAGAAAACTCAATTAAATTAACCACAAAGGAACCTTAATGATTAATTTAATCGGAAATTCTTGACATAAGAAAACTTACGGAGCCACACAGTATTTTCACAAAGATGTGGATGAGGGAAAGATCAATACTGCAGAATATTCAAAGATTCATTCTATTTTTCATCAATATTTACATAATGATATCATAGACTTAATCTTTGACATATGATTCAAAAGTTCATTCTATTTTCAATCAATATTTGCATAATGACACAATAGACTTAACTTTTGACATATATGGGACAATCATAGTTCATGGACGTAAACACACATATCCCATAACATTATTTGCAATATCTAAATCCAATAAAGATTAATACTGCAAAATCATCTTCCAAATAATTTAGAATTTAAATAAATAGTTCTAAAAACATTGCAAGATGAAAGTTGTTGGCAATAGCTATGTGTAATCACAATATATGCCACTCCAAACCCTGGGTATCCTTCTTAAAACACAAGAAAAATTCTCATAAGAAGTTTCCTAGACAAAATCAAGTTTCTTTGATAACATCATACCTTTGGAACACTCCATCATAAAAGGTATCACTGATATCCTTGATTTTGTTGACTGTGGAGACTCCATGTTGATGGATTAAAACATTTACTTTTCGATCAACAATTCGGGCAAGCTGCCTAGATTTGATGTAGTCCACGATGAGTTTCTTCCGATTCTGAATCAAGACATTTTGATTTTCAAGAATTTTGGTCTGACCATCAATGAGCTGATTTATTTGCAGTTCAAGATTTGCAAATTCGACCTTTGAGTCATTCTGAAGAAGAATTAAATCCTTAACAGATTAACCAATCTAGGTGTTGTAATATTTCCTTGCAATGATTTTTTTCAATACAAGTTCTTGAACTGAATCACATCCTTTAATGTCTTCTTCCATCTCAAGATTCACCACTTCTTGAGGTCTTGAAGAGTTCTCCATTTTTTTTTATTTAAGAAAGGAAAAAAATATCATATATATATGTTTACGAACAAGAGAAGAACACCCTTGTTAAGGAAACCCTAAAAACTCCCAAGTAAGACACGAACGTTTGTGGACCAGTTATGGATCAAGAACATATCAAAAAGGAAATACACTCTGTTTTCAGAGAAGAGAAGAAAACAATAATTTCAAACAGAAGACAGATTGCAACCTACAGTAGACTTGAGCATCTCGCAAATGTCATCCTTGCAACTCTCAAGTTAGATACAAGGATGAAATTACCTAGATCTAGGTAAATAAGTGAGATGTAATCCCACCATAAATATTGAGAGATGAGGTGTAAATACCATCTGAATGTTTGAGCTTCCTATTCCTTATATTCCTTCGGTTGTTTCTTAACCCAAAGGAATAAGACATAAACCTTTTTGAGTATCCTTCAGAAGGATTTTTCTGAGGACTAAATCTGGGACCTCTAGAGATCGGTTCCAAAGGGCCAGAATTTAGAGAATTCCATTTCCTAGACTTAGGTCTACCAGACTTAGTCTTATTAGCACTAGGAATGTGTACAATTGTAGCGCAAGAATTAGCACCATTAAGAGGGACACAATTCCTGTAGAGATTTATATAAGAGTGACTTTGGAAACCTTGTGCACGAGAATTCTGGTTTTCTGCAGGAATGAAATCCATTGTAGATTTCATCAGACATGTCACTCTGTCAACATCAAAAAGAAGTAGATTTTGAAGATCAGAGATCTGTTTCTTTCTAGCAAAAAAATGTGAATCATAATGTTTTGTTTTCCAGCAGAAAGAACGGGTTCATGGAAGAGAGACATTGGAAGGAACCGGTTTTAAACTCATAGCCCTATTGGAAGACTGCAAGTTATGTAAACATTTCTTAGCAGATGCTTCTTTTGGCGTAATTTTCTTCATGTACTGTAATATCCCATGAGAATTAGAGAAAGACATAGAAGAAGATTTGTACATTAAGACAGAGTTTTCCTTTTTCTAGGAATTGCACTGTTCCTAGGCTAGGAGAAGATGCGACCAGTTTTTCTTTTTCAACACGAATGTTGTGCAGATCTGATGAATGAGTCTCGATCAAACGCTTTTCTCTAATTGAATATTCTTTAACAGTATCTTCATGTTGTAGGGTAGTTTCTTGATTAAGGTTTTCGATATTGTTAGAGAAAGACTCAACAATACTATAGAGTTCCCGTTCTCGAACAAGAGACTTCTCGAGTTCATCAATGAGATGAGCGTGTTCTTCTTCAAGAGTCTTTATTTTGGAATCTTGAAAATTAATAATCTCAACATATTTTTTTTTAATGTTATGGGAGTTCCATTTCAGCTTCTGACATAGTGTCAATTGTCTCATCAGAGCAAATGTTATCAGAATCTGATAGCAAAAATTTTCTACGTCGGGATTCGGAAGAATCATCTAAGGAGTTATCCTTTGAGGTAATCCTAAGAAATTTGGCATAATCAAAAACTTTGGAGACATTTTTTGTATGCATAAAAATGAGACAATCTATCCATAGGAATCAGATTGCTACAAACACAGACTTATGAGATCTTAAACGTGTTTTCCTGCTCTAATACCAATTGAAAAAGCGGGGATCTAACAACCACACCCAATATTTCATTTAGTCAATATGCATGGACTAACTCCAATATAATTAAAATAGAATCAACTAGACAGTTAGAATCAATCAAGGAAAATATATCCACGAGTTATATCTCGTTTTCTCAAATCAAACTGCAATCGAACAGATAGAAATCTGTGAGCCGGATCAATATGAGAAATAACTTTGATGGTACCAAAGACCAATATCCAAGCGTCAATAAATTGCAATCAACAACCAAAGGTTGGATTTACTTATTGATTGAACTACGCACAACCTGTGATATTTCAATTATATAGAAAATATAATGCGGAAAATAAATAACACAGACACCAGAAGTTTTGTTAACGAGGAAACCGCAAATGCAGAAAAACCCCGTGACCTAGTCCATATTCGAACACCAGACTGTATTAAGCCGCTACAGACTCTATCCTACTATAAGTTAACTTCAGAATGGAATGTAGTTGAGCCCTAACCAATCTCACACTGATTAAGGTACAGTCGCGTTCTGAAAAAACGAGGATACGCAAATATACCTCAATCTAAAACTTTTCCACCAATAAGTCCTTTCTCCGAAAGTGATTGTCTATGGACTGAGTCGATACAATACAACAAATCGGTTCACACTTCGTGTGATCGTCTATGGGCACGAGATCGAGACAATATAACAACGAAGTATGTTTACTTGATAAAAGGTTCGGAGTTAACCAAACACAATAGGATTTCTTATCAAGTAAATAGGAATTAACGTTTGTATAATTTACTTTAAATTATAATAACAACAATTATAATTGCGTAAAATAAAAGTAAATGACACAACAAGATTTTGTTAACGAGGAAACCGCAAATGAAGAAAAACCCCGGGACCTTGTCCAGAATTGAATACTCTCGTGATTAATCCGCTATACAAAATCAAACCAACTTTGTATAGTTGAGACCAAGCAACTAAACCTATGGTTCACCTAGTTCCATATGTATTCCCACGCCTCCGACCTATAATTAGTCACGTACTTGGATCAGTTCCTTGGGTTTGTATTCCAGACAGTAAAAGGAACAACAAATTTGTTTGGTATCAACTCTCTTCAACCAAGTGGTGTGAGTTCGACAAAGGCTCTTCTGTTTATCTCAATAAACTCCTTCTTCAATTTCTTAGATCTGTCTTATGATCAACTACCGAAGTAATTGTTAAGATTTTCCAATCAATACTTTTAATCACAAAGAATTGTATTGATGCCGATCTACACAACTAATAAATCTAATCTACCACAAGGATAAACCGATTATAGTTGAATCCTCTTTTACCGAAACAAGTGATGTAGTTTTTTAAGTGGTAAATAAAGTTCGTTCAACTCGGACTTGCGTAGACTCAATTTCAGACTTAATAATAGAAAACAATAAAAATAAAGAAAATATATACACAAGGATTGTCACAATGTCGAGAGATTACTGAGACTCAGGATTCCACCAAACCTCATACCATGTGGTTCAAAAATCAATTCTTAGACAATTATAACTCTTGTTTATTGACTCTAATTCTTTGCCAGAGTAGATTTTAAAAAGATTAACTGTAAATCACTAGCATGATGCATCAAAAGCACTTATACCAAGCATACATCATCATACGACTTCACAACTAATTAAGAAAAATCATAAAACGATTAAATTAATGCAAAAAGTCATAAAAAGAATTAAATATAATTACCACACGTATGAAATATGGCTTCCTCCGTCATCCCAGTGTTGGGTTTTAGCTCCTCATATTAATCATGATCTCAAAATATGTTTTTGTTGCTAAAAAGATGATTAAAAGAGTGAAAAGTAATAACACAGATTGTTTGCAACAGTGTATTGGTGTTGCAAAACAGCTGTTACAATGGAACTGTTACAGAAAAACTGTTGCTTTGTCGCTGATTCAAGACTACCCTGAAATAAGACTCCCCTGAACAACTTAATGTTCTTCAGCTGTTAAACAATGACACTTTTCTGCGACTGTCTACCGAGGGTGAATGTTCTTCAGCTGTTCTTCTTCTTCAACAACAACAGCAGCAGAAACAGAGTTTGTTAAAGCTCTGATTTCTTCTTCTCTGGCTCTCCTTAGGTTCCCAAACTCTCGACACCTCTTCTATATGACCCAAGACATCTATTTATATCAAAAATACCAATTAAATCTCTCCCAAATCTTCCAAAATCTCTTTCCTTCTCTTCACGGCCAAGTTGCGACAATTTCTTGTTTTAGGATTTCTATGCATTTCTGATCTTTCATTTTTATTCTAAACTCTTCCTTAGATAGATACAAATCTTTGGGAAGGTTTACAACGTTTTAATCACTCTAAAATTCCCTAAAACAGGTCACACACGTGACTTTCCATATTTTTTTGTTGTGAGAAAAATCCGTCGTTTTAGCCCAATCTAATCGATTTAAACACCCATATCAGATTCCTAGACCCATAAGGAGTCTATCCTATGAAAATCGAAGGTTTAATCGACCTCAAACTCCTCCAAATCACGATTGCCAAAACTGCTCTTTAACTACACTTTTTTTTCCCGCCAAAACCTGATTTTTGAATGTTGAAGATGGTTGCCCCTTATCCATAATAGGGGTGTGATTAACAAATGTCTGGAAATGGGATGCCCCTTAGTAATTAGGTCACCCCTTATCCAAAGTGAGGGTCCGAATATCAAATGTCCTCCCATGAACGCAAAAAACACTTTTCGAGCCAATTTCGCCACAGAATCTTATTTTTCCAAATACACCTACAAAGACATAAAAAGCCAAAATAAATACAAAATCGAGCACTAACAATATATACAATTGAGATTATATCAGACACAAAAATGTGTCTATCAACAAGTATTGTGCACACCAAAGATTATGAATCCCAAATAAGAAATCTTCAAAATCTTCTTTTTCTTCAAATCTTCTTAGATCTTCAATAAACGCATGCACACAATCAACTTGAATCTCTTGTGATCAATCACCGCATAAACCAGAGTCTGTTAACAATGGATTATCACAAGACGTCTTTAGATCTACAAACAGTCTAAAGATCCCCGTCGAAACTTCGATCTGGTATGAGTGAATCTTATATCAGAAGAGAAGATTCTCAAGCATAAACAAATTAGGTGCAATCAAAGTTCAACCACCGTTAGTCAATCAAATCAATCGAAAACAAAAGATAAACCGTAATTATCTAGTTTCCCATCGACGGTACTAATACATCTTCACAATCCCAAAGAAGACTTTAAACTGAGCGACCGTA
Source organism: Papaver somniferum (assembly GCF_003573695.1). Classification (NCBI taxonomy): domain Eukaryota; kingdom Viridiplantae; phylum Streptophyta; class Magnoliopsida; order Ranunculales; family Papaveraceae; genus Papaver; species Papaver somniferum. The sequence continues at coordinate 155,556,131 of NC_039365.1, read as the reverse complement.
AGAGATTTCGCCTAATTAGGTTACTCTCCTCTCCGAATATGCGGCTTCACCAGTAGTAGCACAACTGAGATAGTTCTTGCTGTACGAGGTTTAGTTTGCTCGAAATGAAAACTTCCATATTTATAGACCAAGGAAGTTTGGACACTAAGGAATTTCCAAAAACCGAAAATATTCTCAAGATATGCAATATATTCCAGACTCGGTTTCCATAATTCCTGGAAATGCTTTGTCCAAAATAAGGATCAAAAATCTCATGGAAAATCTCCAACTAGTAAATGCACATTACTAATTTTCATTTTCCTAAAATAAAATTAAAAACCTTAAATAAAAGATTCTCAATTTATTTTATTCGATCCAGGATTTTCTTCATTTAGCTATTAATAAATAACTTTGAACAATTAAAGATAAGCGTTACTGCACATGTTCAAAGTATGTCGACATCCTTACTTTGTAAGTCCTCTTTCATACTTACAATCTTGAAACCGATTTGCCACACTTCCAAACAAGTTAAGAATTGGTTCATCTGACTTTCAAGAACTATGTGATTTGATGTGTGTCGTAAGTGCAACAAATTAATTCAGATATTTCCCACTAATTAACTGGTAATATAACGTAGTAAGATATCGTTCCCACAGAGAGCTGTGTAATTAATAGGTTATTTAGATAGCAAAACAAAGTAAAGGGGGGGATTGGTTTGATGAAATCAAAATAAAAATATAATAAAAAAGCAAAGATGATTAGGGAATCATTCGCCGCCACTGAACATAAAATACTTGTTTATTCCTTGTTAATTTTCTATTATCACCAACCGTAGAATAGCAATAAGCTCTGCTATCCCCGGAATTCCTGTTGTCACTGGATACGGAAGCGCTCGACTACCAGATTCTATCCATCTGAGCCACCATGAATAAGCTCTCAAGGTGTAACCCATCGAATGCATTACATTTTGTGAATTAGGTTGATCCTAGCATCGGACCCATAAGCTCGGTCTGCTTACTAATGTCATCTCTATACACAATTGCTTAACATAATCCCTCTGTCAGCTTTTGCGATGTACTACTTGTGTATGAAATTGAGTGACTATTACACGTATCACCAATCCCTATACTAGTAGAAGAATTATCATCGGGTATATTCAAATGGCCAATTGAATAATCCAATAATAATCTTAGACACTAAAAATAATAGAGACAGTCGACAACAAAAATCAACTTAAAATAAACTCGTAAAAAGAATTAGAATTCCATTATGCAGGACTTTGAAATCATCCCTGTTCAATAAAATTTAGCTACACGTGAGTTTACTAAAACCCATAAAAAATATATGGAAGAAGGATTAGAAGAAACTTGATTTCCCCCTAAACGAGTAATCCCTAGAATAGAATATAACCTCTCCCCTCTCTTCCTTTTCTCTATTTTTTTCCTCTCTCAAAAGTTGTATTCTGAAGCTCGGGTTTTAAGCCTTATACAGGCTTTTCCACCGACCCTTCTTCACCGAGAATTCAGTATTTGATAACGATTCATAGTCGGTCAACAGTGTTTACAAGCTGGAGAAACACATGTGTGTGATTCGATGTAACACGGAGTACTATAGTAGAGTAAACACGGATTTGTAATTGCCTGATAGTTCAGTGGGGTTTGTATGAGCCAATGGTCTTCCGTTAGGAATCAGCTTACATCACACTTGATGTCCTGTTTTGTACCAACTTCCCACTCTTTTCACTTGATCGGAAATCTTCCCATATTTATCACCAACATCAACTAGTTTCTAGGTCACGAAAACTGGTTACCAAATCAAACACGAGTTCCATGTTCTTCTTTAACTCTCTCCTTACCATCCGTATCTTCATCGGCAAATGGCAGCAGCAATGCAACCTCAAGCCATCTCCTTAGGCCAATGTTTTCTCGGCTAAACAGACCCATCTCAGCTGTCCCGTGCTATTCTCATATTTGTTTCCTAACACAGCCAGACTTCCTTATCACTGATCAACGACAGAAATCAACCACAACTCATCCATATCATCCTTGGCTGCCATCTTCTCCCAGGGGTTAGTCCACGAGTGAGTTGGAGGGAGTTTAATGTATTTTTGAATCTTGGGGATTTTGAGGGAGTGTAAGAGAGTATAGGGAGTTTGAGAGAGTTTGGTGTGTTGAGTGTAGAGAGTTTGAGAGACTCTCCCAAAATCTCTACTTTTTTGAGAGATTTGGAGTGAGGCAAAAATACACTATAAACTCCCTAGAACTCCCCAGAACTCCCCCCAAAAAAAAAAACTCTCTATCATTCTAATTTTTACCACTAACAGGGAGTTTAAGAGTTTCTTTCAAACTCCCCCACGACTAACGGGGTTTTTTAGGGAGTTTGGGAGACTCTTCTAAACTCTCCCACGACTAACGGGGATTTTGAGAGACTCCCTCGAACTCCCTCACGACTAACGGGAAAAAACACAACTACACCCAACTCCCCCAACTCCCTTGAGGACTAACACCCTGCCGTCTTGATCACCATCATTGATATAATAGCAGCAACATCTTCTCTTACTGCCATCACCATTATCGTCGAACCCACAACATCATCTCTCTATCAATCCATTATCACCATTAATGACAACAAGGTCTCTTATTTTCCACTGCTCTATATTCTCCAGCTCGTCAACCACCATAGCTATACGTTCTTCACGATCATCTTCAGTTTCCGACAATGGCAATAAGCCAAACCTTCCACGTTCGAACTCCATGATTGCCATCTCGTTCACTTCTCTGAACAACCCAAGCTCCATCATCACAACAAACTCGAGTCCTTAGCTTTTCATCATCGATATCACAAACTCCTCCAACTGCAACTCAATCACCACTGCCGACAATAATGGCAGCGTATCTCCTCCTTCCAGTTCTTTCCATGTTCTTGAGAACTCCATCTCGACTATGGCTCACATCTTATGACAATATTAACGACCCAATGAGCTCTGTTCGATGCTCAACAAATTTTGCAAAACAACCACGGAAGTTGCTGTCGTGAAGAAATAGCATGAACCTGTCGACGACGAGGGGTGAAGATGGTGGTGCCCCTAGAGAAACTGCTGGTGCCTTTAGTAATATTTGAACTATGGCTTCTCCCTAAGTAGAAGACCTGACTCCCCTTAGCAGTTCCTTTGAAACATTCCACCCCTTAACAGAATGAATGTCCCTTAACGTACAGTGGGGTGCCATTAGCACTTGACCTTTGAACTCAGAATGACTCTGTTCTTTCTCCATTGACTTCGTCTTCTCGTCCTCTACAAAATAATGATTAGAAATCCTCAATTTGAATGAGCTCCACTTGGCCTTTGGCACTTCCTCACTTGTGAACTTCACTTTTGTAGCTATTTCCACTTCTTTTTGGATGATTTACCTAATGAAAGACAAATACAAGAAATCAAACGTAATATACACTAATTTGCAAGAATATAAGCAATAACTAGCATGGAATTGACACTAAATATATATGAAATATGCACTTATCAAATTCCCAAACAATTGGCTTTTGCTAGTCCTCGAGCAAACTATCTAATTTAAAATAAAACAACTCCATTTCGCCGAGGATACAGTTGCACTTAGCATGTGCAACAAGCCTTTAAACCCCTAGGTGTCCCTAGTGGACGAGTTATAGTCTCGTGAGGACTTACGAGAGATATACCCACAAAACCTACTCCAACTTCAAAGCGTTCCAGCTTCCCAAGCATCCAAAGAGCTATGAAGACATAGAGTTTCTACATGCTAGTAATAAGAAGTTAGAAATACCAAAGAACATATTATCATTCTTAAATTTTGAGTGAGAAATAACCACACCATAATCAGAGAACGCGTGTTTGAGAGCGACCAATAAGCATTTCGCCTCGACTTTTGCGTCACTTAAAGGGATTTTATGATAATTGCACTCAATAAGACGGCTTTTTTATGGGTCTCACATGTGTGCAGGTAGGAATGAAGAGAGAATTCCTACACACGTTGAATGCTGGGAAGGAAACCTTCCGAATTATTTCTAGAGACCCCACAAGATCGTGGAAAATAAATATATTTTTCTGATGATCTCTAAGAAAGGAAATCAACCACTATTATCGAGGATGAGAGTACTTACCAGCTTCACATCTGATTTCAATGATGATAACACCACTCTCACAGCATCCAATAGAAACATCTTCCTTACTTCGGCTCGTCTTCTTCATCTTTTTGGTCTTCGTCTTCGGTCTTCAACTATTGATGATAAACTCTTGAGCTTCATAAAACTTTGACAATTTGTAACTCTTTCCCTCTATTCCTTGTTGCTTGAAACTTCTTTATATATTTTTCTCTTCCCCATGGCCTTGTTGAACAAATAACAACCTAAATGCAAATATTTTTGTATTTTTTTTTCTTTTTCTACTTTTTTTTTGTATTTTCCATATATATTTTTTTTCTTTCTTTCAATTTTTTTTTAAACAAAAAGATTGCAACTACAAAAATAATAACTGAACTAAAATACCATGGCCATGGAAGAAGTGCTTTACCACTTTGATCTTCACAACTTGTATTGTCTTTGTATCATAAACTTCAATAACTCTCATCTTTTGATTTTCTTCACTCTTGTAAATAAGTCTTCAACTTGGATATAGAATTCCGCTCCTTATATGTAAGCCTTCAACATGTATATAAAAATCTGCTCATGTATGTGTTGCTTTACTTGGATATGAAATTTGCTCTTCCCTGTGTTGTTGCTTGCAAACCTTAAACGTGTTCAACTTTCCTTGTAGATTTTGATGTCGCTCCCTTGTTGATGATGATGGTGTTTCTATGAACCTGTTGTTGGCGAGAGAGAGAATGGTGCTAACTGCAAATCAAACTACAAGAAGGTGGTTTTCATCTATAGACGTCACCCTCATGATTAACAAAATTAGCACTCAAGAGATCAAAAATAGTGCTTCTATTGGTGGGAGGTTGGGTAGCTCACCATTCTACCCGGAATTAATGTACGGTGACACACACTCAAAAGAAAGCTCTTTAGTCATTTATAAAGAATCTGGTCTGGTGCCTCGGTTGATATGAAAATGGGTAGTCTCCACTAATGATTGATCAGCAACTCTAATAATGCATTTCTCTCTGCTCCTCATTTGCCACCGACATGATTAAATCCATTATTTAACACTCTAACAAGCAAGAAATCCGAACATAGTTCCCTAACACTTCCAAGTTCAGTTATGTCGGTCAGAATTCTCTATATAAACATACCTAGAAGTATGCTAGTGACTTTAAAATCTCTATAAGTTAGAGGTTTTGTTCAAATATATACAAAAAAAATTGAAAATTTTGACTCAAAAAGGCTAAAAACTCTATATGCAAAAGACTCCCCCACACTTAAACTTTACATTTTCCTCAATGTAATTGACTCTTCCTAAGCAAAGTCAAGGTGAGAAATCAAAATATGATATGAAAATCTAAGAAAAATAAAAGATAGAGATAGAAATACAAAACCGATGGGTTGCCTCCCATTTAGCGCTTAGTTTAACGTCCTCAGCCTGACCCGCTGGTTATCGTCCGTACACCAACAATCTGAAAATCTGATAGTCTGCCCAGAAAATAATCTGCAATTCTAGTAACATCTTCATGAAAATATTAGCACAAGATATAAATATTACATCTATCACTTTATTGAAGTTTCCCCCACACTTAGTTCTTTCTACACTTGGAAGTGGATAGAGAACATAGAATTTGGGGACTTCAAAAGGTTCTTCAGCTTGGTGAACCTACACACTGCTAGAATCAAACACATCAAGTGGTGGGTACTTAGAAGCAAAATAATTCGTTAAAAATTTAGAAGCACACAACTCCAATCCTAAGTGAGGTATTTTCCTAAAATATGGGTTAACAACTCTTTGATAAGCTACTTCAATTGGATGGAAAGGATCAATAGATATTAAATTATGTAAAGGATTAGACAAACCTTGTTCAATATCCTCATCATTTATTTCCAGTGAATTATTTACCTCATGTATATCGTGGTCCTCTATCAAACTTTTAAAATCTGCTTCAACCGAAATCTCAGCATCATTATAATCCTTTGCAAGTTTGATTGGGTCTTCCACAACTTCAATCAATTTGGTTTCATTATCAAGCATTATCTCTTCAACATCTTCATCATCGGAATCGGGCAATTCTCCAAGAAAATTACCTTCGCTACAAACCCTAAGATCTTCTTGTGAATATGTTACACCGTTTATAACAATAGGTAAGTGACATCCAAACTCCTCCTTTTGAGTGGGTGAAGGATCATTATTATGATCAGAATTTGGAATAACTTCCTCATTGCTGCAACACTCATACACTTGTGCGTATTCAAATCTTTCCCTAAGAAATTTTTTAAAAGCACTTATTGCATCATCCTCAAGCTCCACCTTTTGAATAGGTGCTTGATCATTAATAAGATCAAGGCTCGAGTAAGCTACACTAGCGTCATCAAAATTCTCCAAAGTTTGGCCTTTTCTAACATAATCATCGATAAAATATTCATTACATACCACAAGCACATTAGAATAGTTATTACTTTGAAAGAAAAATTCTTCTTTATCCGTCGCCTCCTTATATTGATCAATATCTCTTCGTAAATTGTTCACGCCCTTTTGAATTTGTTGCAATCGCTCATGTGTTTTCTGTTCCATGTCCTAGAGCCCCTGTTGTACCAGGTTGTTGATATGTATGAGAATATCCATATGGTTCCGTAGGATATTGATTATAGCTAAAATATTGGTTTTGATTATACCCATAAGATGGTTGGTAGTTGTCATAAGAATGAGAATGAAAACCATATTGATTACCACTATTGTATGTGTAATCTTGTTCTCCGTACATGTTATTTCCGTAAGGAAACATGACGACTCACAAGAAACCAAAAAAAAAAAAACTCAAACGAATAACAAATCAATTAAAAACCGCTCCCCGGAAACGGCGCTAAAATTTGATGTGTATCGTAAGTGCAACAAATTAATTCAGATATTTCCCACTAATTAATTGGTATTATAGCGGTAGTGAGAGATCATTCCCACAGAGAGCTGTGTAATTGATAGGTTATTTAGATAGCAAAACAAAGTAAAAGGGGGGATTGGTTTGATGAAATCAAAATAAAAATATAATAAGAAAGCAATGATGATTAGGGAATCATTCACCGCCACTGAACATAAAATACTTGTTTATTCCTTGTTAATTTTTTATTATCACCAAACGTAGAATAGCAATAAGCTCTGCTATCCCCAGAATTCCTGTTGTCACTGGATACGGAAGCGCTCGACTACCAGATTCTATCCATCTGAGCCACCATGAATAAGCTCTCAAGGTGTAACCCATCGAAAGCATTACATTTTGTGAATTAGGTTGATCCTAGCATCAGACACATAAGCTCGGTCTGCTTACTAGTGTCATCTCTATACACAATTGCTTAACATAATCCCTCCGTCAGCTTTTGTGATGTATTACTTGTGTATGAAATTGAGTGACAATTACACTATCACCAATCCCAATACTAGTAGAAGAGTTATCATCGGGTATATTCAAATGGCCAATTGAATAACCCAATAATAATCATAGACACTAAAAATAAAAGAGACAATCGACAAGAAAAATCAACTTAAAATAAACTAGTAAAAAGAATTAGAATTTCATTATGCAGGACTTTGAAATTATCCATAATCAGTAAAATTTAGCTACACATGAATTTACTAAAACCCATGAAAAATTTATGAAAGAAGAATTATAAAAAAACTTGGTTTCCCCCTAAAGGGATAAATCCTAAAATAGAATATAACCTCTCCTCTCTCTACCTTTTCTCTATTTTTTCCTCTCTCAAAAGTTGTATTCTGAAGCTCCGCTATTAAGCCTTATATAGGCTTTTACACCGACCCTTCTTCACCGAGAATTCAGTAGTTGATAACAATTCATAGTCGTTTATGAGAAACACATGTGTGTGATTCGGTGCAACAAGGGGTAATATAGTAGAGTAAGCACATATTTCTAATTGGCTGATAATTCAGTGGGGTTTGTATGAGCCAATGGTCTTCCGTTAAGAATCAGCTTACATCACACTTGATGTCCTGTTTCGTACCAACTTCCCACTTTTCCAGTACGCGACAAATCTTTTTTTCACTTGATCGGAAATCTTCCCATATTTATCACCAACATCAACTGGTTTCTCGGTCACGAAAACTGGTTTCCAAATCAAACACGAGTTCCATGTTCTTCTTTAACTCTCTCCTTACCATTCGTATATTCATCGGCAAATGGCAGCAGCAATGCAACCTCAAGCCATCTCCTTCGGCCAATGTTTTCCCGGCTAAACAGACTCATCTCAACTGTCCCGTGCTATTCTCATATTTGTTTCCTAACATAGCCATACTTCCTTATCACTGATCAACGACAGCAACCAACCACAGCTCATCCATATCATCCCTGGCTGCCATCTTCTCCGTGTTGATCACCACCATTGATATAATAGCAGCAACATCTTCTCTTACTGCCATCACCATTATCGTCGAACCCACAACATCATCTCTCTATCAATCCATTATCACCATTAATGACAACAAGGTCTCTTTTTTTCCACTGATCTATATTCTTCACCTCGTTAACCACCATAGCCATACGTTCTTCACGATCATCTTCAGTTTCCGACAATGGCAGTAACCCAAACCTTCCTCGTTCGAACTCCATGACTTCCATCTCGTTCACTTCTCTGAACAACCCAAGCTCCATCATCACAACAAACTCGAGTCCTTAGCTTTTCATCATCGATATCACAAACTCCTCCAACTGCAACTCAATCACCACTGCCGACAATAATGGCAGCGTATCTCCTCCTTCCAGTTCTTTCCTTGTTTTTGAGAACTCCATCTCGACTATGGCTCACATCTTATGACAATATTAACGACCCAATGAGCTCTGTTCGATGCTCTACAAATTCTGCAAAACAACCACGGAAGTTGCTGTCGTGAAGAAATGGCCTGAACCTGTCGACGACGAGGGGTGAAGATGGTGGTGCCCCTAGAGAAACTGCTGGTGCCTTTAGTAATATTTGAATTATGGCTTCCCCCCAAATAGAAGACCTGACTCCCCTTAGCAGTTCCTTTGAAACAGTCCACCCCTTAACAGAATGAATGTCCCTTAACGTACAGTGGGGATGCCAATAGCACTTGACCTTTGAAATGACCATTATGCCCTTGTAGTCTTCTAAGTTCTTGTTTTGCTCGTAACTTCTTCATACGAACTCAGAAGGACTCCGTTCTTTCGCCATTGACTTCGTCTTCTGCTCCTCTACAAAATGATGACCATTTGGCACTTCTTCACTTGTGAACTTCACTTTTGTAGCTATTTCCACTTCTTTTTGGATGATTCACCTTATGAAAGACAAATACAAGAAACCAAACGTAATATACAATAATTTGCAAGAATATAAGAAATAACTAGCATGGAATTGACACTACTTATATATGAAATGAAATATGCACTTATCATGATTGATCAAGAACACTCAATCACAAGTCATGGGTTTAACGGTTCTACCAAAACAAGTTTCGGTTCTACCTCCATGTGAGTATTGTGCATAGTCACACTAGCTTTCCAAAATTCGGTTGACTAGGTACTAGGATCGATTCCCCACATATATATGGTATCTAACTTGTACTTGCTGCACATGTCCATAGGATCGGTTCCCCTTTCTACTAAAAACTTTTTGCACCTCATACAAGGATCGATTCCCCTTTGTGATAGGTTGCACCTCTTATTAGGATCGGTTCCCCTTTACCCAGAGTCGGTCATATCAATAACACAAAATCGATTGTACCATCTCAGGTGATTACTTAAGATCGGTTTCACTAATAAAAGTCATACCAATACAAAAGTCGGGCCTTTGTGAATAGTTTTACCAAGAACATAAACAAGTCATAAACAGTTATACTAAGCACACATATTGGTAGTTCAAAATATATGCAGTGAATAACAATACCAATAACGCATGACGATTTCTCTTTCGATTCACAAAACAAGTTCATGAATTTACTTCACAAATGTAAAACATTGTTTCCTCGGATGAAATCTTCACCTTATACCCATACATAATCACAATAGCATTCAAACGATTATGTCAATTTATTATCTACAAAGTTTAATGGTTCAGCAATAAACCTCGTATTGTATTCCTTAATACTATGTCTAAGTAGAGTATAATCATTCATACTTCGCAGTTTTGTTTTCAATATGCACGACTTGAAAGATACGTTAGGGAATGGAACCGTTCAAGTCAAATATCACTAACCTCAGGTGGAAGGATGATGTTATCGTTGTAGCTCCTTACTTCTTCACTTCTTCAAGTCTTCGCAATACTTGTAATGTCTCATATCCTAATACTTTCAAGCTAACCTATACGAAGTTGACTCTAGTACGTAATCAAGCGACTCTTAAATGAGTTTTATATGACAACCAAACTTGACATACCAACGGTTGGTGGGTTCAACCGAGCTATACTCTAACACGTTCCTTACGCCTCTGAATCCCAGCAGGACTCTACGCACTTGATTCCCTTAGTCGATCTCACCCAAAACTAAGAGTTTCTACGACCCAAAGTCGAACACTTGATAAACAAATCTGTCCTACACAGAAAAGTCTATTATAATAGATAAATCAAGGTGAACATGAACCAATTAATAATCCGGTCTTATATTCCCGAAGAACAGCCTAGAAATATCAATCACCTCACAATAACTTAACTATATGGTAGTAAAACAAGTTATTGTGGAATCACAAAGAATGAGACGAAGAGCTTTGTGATTACTTTTTATATCTTACCTATCGTAGATAAATCTTGAGAAAATCTTAGAGAAGATAGTACTCAATACGATAGAACAAAGTAAGATCAGAACACGCAACTATATAGAAAATAGTTGGGTCAGCCTTCAGAATCCCAATGAAGTCTTTCAGTCGTTAACCTATAATGGTTTTAGGAAAAACCTAGGTTAAAAGAGAATCGACTCTAGTCGCAACTAGTATCACACAAGAGGTTTGGGGATCAGGTTTCCCAGTTGCTAGAGTTCTCCCTTATATAGTCTTCAAATCAGGGTTTGCAATCAATATTACCTTGGTAACAAAGCATTCAATATTCACCGTTAGATGAAACCTGATTTAAGAATCAAGCTAATATCTTCCCACTGTTAGATGGTCTATAGTTTGTTACACACAAATGAAATATACCTTCATTTAGATATGGGTAACCGTACCTAAACGTGTATATTGAGTTGGCTCAATAGCATTTAATCGAAGTTAGCCATATGAACACTTTTCTCTTAACCTTGTTCATCTTAACACTTCTAGATCAATTGACAATCAAATGAATCTAATTGTGTTATTCATAGAGTTGTTCAATTTTTCATATTCTCATAGAAGTATACAAGACACAATTGAAGCCAAATCGGAAATAATCAGTTCATGAACATTTTAGCCACGGTTTGCAAAGATTGCATTCCTTAATTTATAAATCTATTTGTTCATGAGTATGAAATCATATTTAACCGATTTAAGAGCCTGGACCACTTAAGTTTGCGAACGGGTATGCGAACTTAAGTCCCGGACATTGGTGACAAGCCGACAATTTGTAAACGGGTACGCAAACTTTACTCCAGACCTAATTTAGGTTAAACCGTTTGCAAACGGGTACGGAAACTTGGTTCCTGGACTTCAACAGTTAAATCAGTTTGCGAACGGGTATGAAAACTTAAGTACCCTGACTTAAACAGTTGAATAAGTTTGCGAACAGGTATGCAAACTTCCGGTCCTGAATTCCGTCAAAACAGTTTGTACACTAAGTACACAAACCGTAATGTATCCAGATATGGGTTTTAACTCTTAACTCCTATTTCAATTATTGAAATATTCTTAGAAGACGACAATAGCTGTCTCGCACAAACTATAAGCTTATAAGCAATTTTCAAGTGATCGAATGATCAATACGAAACATTCCGAGCCTGCATCAAATGATTGTCTCACACAAATCATGTAAGATGTTACCAGGTGATTTTCACATGATCATCTTTTGACTTTCATCAAGAATAATGATGAACGTGGTCAAAGCAAAAATCTTACCAACACATATTTCGAGAAAAATATAAGCGAGTTAAACTCAGCTCGAAATATCAAATGTGTATATTATAAAGTCTATATAGCTATACGACTTTTGTCTCAATAGTAGATAGAATATAATAGACTTCTGAGTGATAGATGAGTTCAAGTCTCCATATACCTTTTGTTGATGAAGTTCCACAAGCTCCCTTAGTAGTTCTTCGTCTTCAATCGATTAACGCCATGAAGTCTAAAGCTCAACTATACATTTTATCCTAATCTGATACATAGCTATAAGTAGACTAGAAATCAAGACTTATAGTTTGACAACTAAACTTGAGAAACAAGCTTGAGATAGAAACGCTTGCGAGTTCGACCGAGCAGTGCTCTAACACAAAGGTACAGGTATGTTCCCAAATGGTAATCTTTCAAGTTCAAAAATGAAAAATCTCCATAAATCTAAAGCTCTTAACAAAGTCTCGGCAGATAAGATTTTGGATTATGTATCTTTATGAGGCTCTTAGAAGTTCCACCTCTGAAGGATAACCGTGAAGAAATGTTTAGCGATATCGCAAAAAACCACGACAACTTAATTATAGAAGAGTTTGCAAGGGATAATTGTTATTAGGCAGTGATCCACTTTGTAGTTTATAAGTTGCTCTTTGATTTTTAGGTTTTTCATGATATGTCTTCTTCGTTTAACACTCTTTGTATTCTTAGAAATTCCTTTCGTTTAGCTTTGCTTTTGTTTTTATGAGTTTTTCGCTCTTTGTCTGTTGTCTCCCCCAACACACGGCTTGTGTGCATTTTAACCTATTCTATTGAACGATCAAAAAAAAAGGAAAAAAACTTAGTGAAGGAAAAAGAGTACAACGTGTCTAAGTCAAGCGGAAGTTATACGAGTTTACTCCCATAAAGCATGATTTTCTTAAAGCGGTTGGTGGTGCAAGTATCATAAGTTTTTACAATAGTGTTTCACTACCCGCAGTTTATGGAGGATTGGTTGCCAGGTTTTCCACAGGGTGCACAATCGCCATCGTACACCTCGAATTTAAATCCTCCATTAATTGCACACCAATTACAGTTCGTCGCTTTAACTGCAGGCATAACAGTAAAATGCTTTCTGTAAACTCATTATTACTGCAGAATCAATTTTTTCCTTTAAAAATATAACCTGCAAAACAAATATATTATGCATGGTACTTCTGGACCATAAAGTAATTTATCCACATACGTAACAGATAGATCAATCACTTTCACTTTAAGGGATCACATAAAAATAATGTTAGTTTAGCAGCACAACAAATATCACGAGTATGCTAGCATGTTCTTTAACTTCAGGCCGAGAAAATATTTCAATTTTCAACGAGATCTCATAGTTTGGTTTAAGCGTGAATTTTAGTGTTATTAAGGGCTTTTCAAAAATCCAAAGACGATTTCATCAACTCATCCGGATTTTAATATTGTACCAAGAACATAAAACATACACAAAGATTGTTCACAAACTTCTCAAATTCAAAGTGGTGATTATGACTAAATTTTAATCCTGGTGTAATTCACAAGGTCATGTGGCTGCCTGGACCAGAAACTCGAATCTTTCAGGGATTCAAAGATAATCACCAATCACTTTCTATAGCTAGATACAACTTGAGTCCTTCAAGGACTATAACACTAAAGTGCATCAACATTAGGAGAATACTTTAGTTTTATAAAACCAATTCGAGATTTCAATAGGAAACTATCAAATGTCACTTAAATCGATTATCATAATCTCTCTGTACTCCATCTCAAACATCAACCTGCAACATCCAGGCTTCACAGTTTTACAGTGTAAGTTGGATTCGAAATTTGCGTTTTTTTTCGAAAGATTTCAATCTCTACCTTAGTTCGAGGGTATTGGATAATATTCCTACCAATCACGAATGTCGATGTTACTTTACAGAGGGGTGTACAACCACCATTATAAATATTGATATTCGACAATCATATAGATCTCACACATTTATCTAGTGTATGCACATTCAATAAAAGTTTCACAGACTGGTACCAACGCCACTTCATGGGCATTATCATATCCTTATATTTAATAAGAAGGTAATGAACTCAGAAGAATATGGATCACATTCTGATAGTTTCCTACGAGCACTATCTGTAGTCTATTCAAGGGTATTACATATTAAAAAGGTGGTTGGATTTCTTTTATGAGGCATATATAAGGAAGTCATTCACGCCTTAAGCATGTCTTAAATAACGTCTTGGTCACAGCGAGATGCAAAATTTATCATGCTGAGATAACTTTTCATGTTAGCATCCTTAAGCAAGTAACAAAAAATATTTGCCAAGAGCTACTGCAATTATATGTTTTAATCACGAGTAATCTCCAACACCTCAATACATCAAGTATCTTGGAGTGAGAAAATAAAAATAAGATAGTTTCACGGTAATTTCTAATGGCAACCAGACGCTCTCTGATCAGAATAGGAAAATTACCCAGATAAACTATCAAGTTGGCAACATTGCTTAGTGCAGCCATTATTAGGTGTCATTCATCTCTATGATTTCGGGAAGAGCTCTTAAGTTTGTCGACATAAGACATGCCATATTAAAGGTTATCAGCCTTACTCATGCCAACTTCTGGTGGCGGGTTGATATGCCAACTTCTGGTGCCATTTTAGTTTTCCTGATCGTGGCATAAATATTACCGTCTCTATCTGGAAATTTTTGGTTCCATAATTTTGTAAGATATTACCATTTCACATTGTTTCCTGTTACGGCTTACCTTCTTCCCCTTAACGGCGGGAATATAGTCTCATATGAATAAGATATTACATGTTTAAGGCTTTAAATATCTTACAAAAGATTTTGAACTAAAATTCTCCATTAGTTGAAGTATATTATTCAAACTGGTTACAGTAGCATGAGTAAAGAAGACAATTGATAGAATGGGCTTCTGTAACAGCAGTGATGCCCCTTGAAAAAAGCGAGGGTCTAACGACCTCACCCAATATTTCGATTAGCAATCTGTATGGACTAACTACAATATACTTTCAAGAGAATCAACTAGACAGTCAGACTCAATCTTAAGAAAAGTATATCAAAGAGTTATATCTCAATCTCTCAATTTAATCCACAATCAAACAAATAATAATTTGTGAGCCCGATTGAATATAAGAGAGATAACTTGAACGGTACCAAAGACCAATGTTCAAGGATCAATCAATTTCAATCAACAACCAAAGGTTGGATTTACCAATTGATCGATTCAACACACAACCTATGATATTTCAATTACATAACAGAATATAATGCGGAAAAGAAATAACACAGACACCAGAAGTTTTGTTAACGAGGAAACTGCAAATGCAGAAAAACCTCGGGACCTAGTCCAGATTGAACACCACACTGTATTAAGCTGCTACAGACACTAGCCTACTACAAACTAACTTCGGTTTGTACTGTAGTTGAACCCTAATCAATCTCACACTGATTCAAGGTACAGTTGTGTTTCTTACGTCTCCGATCCCAGCAGGATACTACGCACTTGATTCCCTTAGCTGATCTCACCCACAACTAAGAGTTGCTACGATCCAAATTCGAAGACTTGATAAACAAATCTGTCTCACAGAGAACCATCTATAGGAATAGATAAATCTGTCTCCCACAGAAATACCTACGAGTTTTATTCCGTCTTTTGATAGATCAAGGTGAACAAGAACCAATTGATATACCGGATTTATATTCCCGAAGAACAACCTAGAACTATCAATTACCTCACAATAATCTTAATCGACTAGCGAAACAAGATATTGTGGAATCACAAACGATGTTTGTGACTACTTTTCTAGCTATCTTACCTATCGGATATATAAATCTCAATCCAATCTTACGATTGCACTCAATCACGATAGAAACAGCAAGATCAGATCACGAAACTACAGAGAAAATAGTTGGGTATGGCTTCACAATCCCAATGAAGTCTTCAGTTCGTTAACCTACAGGGTTTCGTGAAAAACCTAAGGTTAAAGGAGAATCGACTCTAGTTTATGCAACTAGTATCACACAGGAGGTGTGGGGATTAGGTTTCCCAGTTGCTAGAGTTCTCCTTTATATAGTCTCCAAATGAGGGTTTTCAATCTACGTTACCTTGGTAAGAAAGCATCCAATATTCACTGTTAGATGAAAACCTGATTAGATTCAAGCTAATACCTTTCAACCATTAGATCGAACTTAGCTTGTTATACACAAACGAAATGTAACTTCATTTAGGTTTGAGTAATCGTACCTAAACTTTTACACTTAGTTTGTTTAACAATAGTTGACCAATGGTTAGCCATATGAGCACTTTCATATCAACCTTATTCATATTCACCATAACTAGTTCAAATGACTCAAATGAACTAGTTAGAGAGTTGTTCAATTGCTTAGATCTCATAGAAGTATACAAGACACAATCGAAGCAAAATCGGTTTTGTATACTCGAATCGATTCATGAACATTATAGCCACGGTTTGCAAAGATTGCATTCCTTATTATATAAATGTTTTAGCTCATGAAAAAACCGATTTTAGAAAGTAACCTACCTAAGTAGGCAAATGGGTACGCGTACTTAAGTAACCGGATTGAGTTTGTTTTTACTTTCAAACTCCAGCAGAAATTCACGGATGTGAACTTTCCGCCAGTATGCGTACGGGTACGCATACTTACCCGGATTTCCAACAACCGCTAGTACGTGTACGAGTACGCATGCTTTGGGTTCCCAGTTTGGACTTTTACACATATGTGATAACACACTATGTTTATATCCAAAGATGGTTACATGTTTCTAAACTCTCATTTCAATCATTGAAACTTTCTTATAGGATGTTATATAGTTGTTATTCACAAACTATTTTTCATCAAAGCGATTTACAAGTTATTGAAATAATCAACATGACTTTCGTCACGAGTAAAGATGAAATTGGCCAAAGCGAAGGCTTACAAACACATATTCCGAGAAATAGATAACGGAGATAAACTCGGCTCGAAATAGCAAATGTGTATGATCGAAGTCGACTTTTGTCTCAAGATAAGAGATATAATAGATAGACTTTTGAGTGATAGATAAGTTCAAGTCTCCAATACCTTTTTGTCGATGAAGTTCCACAAGTACCTTAAGTAGTTTTTCGTCTTCGCATGATGAACACCGTGGATTTTAGAGCTCAACTACACTTACTATCCTAGTCCGAGACTTAGCTATAAGTAAACTAGAAATCAAGACTTATAGTTTTGGCAACTAAACTTTACAAACAAGATTGAGATAGCAACACTTGCGAGTTCGACCAAGCAATGCTCTAACACCCCTTATTTCATTACAATTATGAGATTCAGTGATTACATTGATAAAATGAAGAGACAAGAGTATAGAGGGTCTCATTGTCTAATTCATATACTTGGTTCAAATAGTTTTCAAGGAGTCTTATTAAAAATAATTTATATAGAGGTTATGTTGATATATCAATGTTTCAGTTCACACCAATCATCTAAAAAACCAAAACTCTTAGGAAATTTGAGAAGATAAAATCCATTCAAGACTGTAAAAGGAGTTAGACATATCCCACTTTAAAATCCATCTACCCTCACTTTTTTTCTTCTCGTTGAGTGAACTCATGAGCAGTGATGGTGATACCATTGATTATAAGCATTCTGATATGGAGAGAAAAAAATCTCCATCATAAGCTTCAGTATGCTGATAATAATCTTGGATATGATCTTGTAGGAGGTGTTGCAAAGACCAATTTGTCCAAATTCATTTGGTCTAGTTGTCTTACTCTTGGGAATCAAAGAAATATATGTCTTGTTCATGTTCTTGAGAATGTGTTAGAAAGAAAAAAATATTATTTGGACATATCACAGGCTTCAGGTTCCATAATTTCCCATTGAGTTTTATAGAATCTTGCTTGAAACCCTTCTGGACCTGGAACTAACCAATTTTCCATACTTTTATAAGTGGGGTGAATCTCTTTGTTAGTTAGAAGAGATTGCAATATTATGTTATCATCTTAAGTAACAATAATTGGTAAGTGAATATAATATTACTCTTTAAAAACCGAAATAGTGGAAGTACTTATTTCTTGAAAATGATTAGTGAGCAAATCAGAAAGATCTTGTTAAGAATGAATTCAATCACCCTCATTGTTATTCAAAAATTAATTATTATTCCTGATTTTTTTTCTTTTAACTAAGATGTGATAATATTTAGTGTTACTATCCATATTTCTAAGAAAGTATCTCTAGATTTTTTTCTTGTTGAAATTATGTTGAATTTGATGTTAATTTTTTAGCTACTCATTTTTTTTTTCTTCTTTTTATCAGAATAGTTACTCATTTATGTCTAGAGATTTAAGGTATTGTCTTGTGAATGTGGCAGATATTAAATAGCAGCAAGCTGGTTCTAAAGATTATCCACATTTTTGTTAATGCCTCCACAACGAATTTTATTCCATTTCGATAAAACAACTGTAGGGAGTTGAAGTTTCTTATAAATTTTAAAATCAGGAGATCCAGTGACAAGATTATTCCAATATTTTACTATCTCCACGACACAACTCTTATCATGTCACTAAGTGAGAAAGAACATAAAAGAATAGCGTAGCTTGGGTAAATTGTAATCTGTAATTAACATGATATAATAATGATCATTAGTAACTTATTTTAGGTGAATATTTCATTTGAAGAAGAAACAGAGGGAGTATTATTAATAAGATGTATATTTAAATCACCAAGAAGAACTCAATGCTCCAAAATATTTTGACCCAATTCATCTACGAACTCTCACTAATCCTTCTTTTTAGCACAGTTACAGTAGCCATACATACAATATAATAAACATTCTGGTCCGATGGGATCATGTTGAAGCAGAACATGAATCATGTTATTCTCACATCTAACAACCTCAAAGAAAATCCATCCTTCCACATAAAAACAAGCCCTCCGATAATCCTTCAGGTTGGTAGTATTTAATATTTGGGAAATGAAATGAAGTTAATCAAGGTTTGAGATTATTCTCGTCTAATTTGGTCTCACATAAGAATGTAATGTCAGGATCTTAAGTTTTGATTAGATTCTTTAAGTGATTCCAGTGTTAGAGGATTTGGATCCTTGAATGTTCCATGAGATAACTTTCATTATTAACCAAAATAGATAACTCAAGTTGCTAAACCAATCCACTCTATGTTAGAGCATTGCTAACAAAGCACTGGTATGTCAAGTTTGGTTGTCATATTTTAGTTCCAAAAATTGAAGATGCTTGATTTGATCAGTAGATTCAACTTCGTAAGGTTAGATTAGGAACATATAAATATTAAGACTCGCTCTTGTTACTCATGAAGAACTTGAACACGTATTGGCATCAAAGAACACACCATCCTTCAGTTCGAGGTTAGTACTAACGGACTTGAGTTGTCCCTTTTTTATATTTGTTCTTTCAAGCCAGTATTTGTTGAAAACATAACTTACAAAGAAATTTTGTTTATTTGTCTCTAGTATTGGTGACTTGGTCATTGTACTATAAGAAAACATATACTATATGTTTCATACAAATTGATTATACATAGTTTCGAAGTATAGTTTGTTTATGGAGTTCGTGAATCGACATTACAGTAATTAGTAACTTGTTATTATTTTGTTCATTGGACTTTAGGGTGAATTCAACCCTTAGGATTATGATTGAAAGTAATACTCCCTCTACCCCAAATCAATTTAACTATTTGTAGTTTGCACAATTATTAAGGCAAGGAAAAAAGGGGAGTATGTTTAAGTATTTTTTTATAATTATACCCTTATGAACAATAACTAGTAAAACTTAGAAATGATTTAAGTCTTAAACTATACCACGGTTTTTCGTAAAGTATATACCATTGAAAAGCATATTAAAACACCTATGCAACGAATATAAATATGATTATCAGATTATACATATTTCTTATAGTAACAATAATTACTTAAAAGGGTAGTTTTAGAAACACTTCATCCTCTATACCATGTCTTTAGCTTCTTAGCTAGGTTGGATCATATGAATATGGGAAGTGGTCATCCAAGGCTAAGCTTAGGGGTTCGAATCCATTCTTCTTCCTTCCCTTGATTAGTGATATAGCTCATTTATTTGTAGGGATAAAATTTAAAACCAATTAGCTCAATTAATTTGGACTGAGGGATTATTATAAACATAATTTAAGAAAATAGACTTGTGAAATAATGTTTCGTAGTTCAAAGTGGGTTCAGGAACAATCATAAGTTTAGAACAGATCCCCGAAGATGACTTATTTCAGGACCAATCCCTAGTGGTAAGGACCGATCCCAAGTCAGGAAAAATCTTGACATAATTCAAACGTGTTTCTAAGTTTTTGATATATTTGTTATCTTCAGGTTTCTGCAAGCATCGTTATGTACACAGTTTGAATTAAAAATGTTCACATAATGTCGACATAGTGATTTGATCATGTAATAAACTCTTATATCTTAATGTTAAAGTATTTCCCTTGATACTCAAGGTAAGATCCTGAAAATGAAATATTTATATCTTTTAGATATCGGATGTATGTGCTTACCATATCCCATAGGTTTGCATATCTCTAGTTATTATAGTAGTAGATTATATAAATAGTGGAGATTGTATTCTAATTTTAAAATAGTCTTGGTCATAACACATAAATACTGGAGATTGTATTCTTACAAACTGATCCCCTTGAAAAACTGCTTAATTATTTGTGTGATAAGCCAACTCGTTGATAGAGGAGAGAAATATCTTCTTGAAAAGATGAGGGTACCCAAATATACCTCAATATAAAACTTTTCCTACCTATAAGTCCTCTCTCCGAAAGTGATTGTCTATGGACCGAGTCAAGACAATGCAACTAATCGGTTCATACTTCATTTGATCGTCTATGGATACGAGATCGAGACAATACAACAACGAAGTATGTTTACTTGATAAAAAGGTTCGGATTTAACCAAACACAATAGGATTCACTTATCAAGTAAATAGGAATTAACGTTTGTGTAATACTTTAAATTATAATAAAGACAATTATAATTGCCGAAAATAAAAGTAAATGACACAGTAATACTTTGTTAACGAAGAAAACCGCAAATGCAGAAAAACCTCGGGACCTTGTCCAGAATTGAATACTCTCAGGATTAAGCCGCTACACAAAATTACACCTAACTTTGTATAGTTGAGACCAAGCAACTAAACCTATAGTTCACCTAGTTTCATCTGTATTCTCACGCCTCCAACTTATAAATAAGTCACGTATTTGGAACAATTCCTTTGGTTCGTATTCCAAACAGTAAAGGAACAACAAATATGTTTGGTATCAACTCTCTTCAACCAAGTGATATGAGTCGGACAAAGGCTCTTCTGTTTATATTAACATAAACTCCTTCGTCAGGTCCTTAGATATATCTTATGTTCAATTACCAAGTAATTGTTAAGATTTTGCGATCAACACTCTTAAGCCAAAGAATTATGCTGATGCCGATCTACTCAATTAATCAATCCAATTCTATCACAAAGATAAAATCGATTATTAATTGGATCCTCTTTTTACCGAAACAAGTATTGTGCACACCAAAGATTATGAACCCACATATCAGAAATCTTCAATATCTTCTTCGCATTCAAATCTTCTTAGATCTTTAATAAATACCCGCACACAATCACTTGAATCTCTTGTGATCAATCACGCACAGAACGGAGTCTGTTAATAATGGATTATCACAAGATCGTCTTTAGAACTACAAACGGTCTAAAGATCCCTGTCGAAACTCTGAACTATTTTGAGTGAATCTTATATCATAGGAGAATATCCTCAAGCATAAACAAACTAGGTGCAATCAAAGTCCAACCACCGTTAGTCAATCAAATCAATGAAAACAAAAGATAAACCGCAATTATCTAGTTTCCCACCAACGGTACTAATAGAGCTTCTCAATCCCAAAGAAGACTTTAAACTGAGCGGTCGTAAGAGATTTGGCTTAATTATAGGTTACTCTCCTCTCCGAATAGGCGGCTTCACCAGTAGCAGCACAACAAGAGGTAGTTTGCTGTTACGAAGGATTAGTTAGCTAGAAATGAAAACTTCAAGTATTTATAGACTAGGAAGTTTGGACTCCAAGGAATTTCCAAAACCGAAAATATTCTCAAGATATTCATTAAACACAAATTCGGTTTCCATAATTCCTGGAAATCCTCTGTCCAAAAATAATGATCGAAATCTCTCATAAAATCTTTAATTAGTAAATGCACATTACTAATTCTTATTTTCCTAAAAATGAAATTAATAACCTTAGTTAAAAGATTCTTAACTTATTTGTGCTTCGATCCTGGGATTCTCTTCCCTTAGCTATTAAGGAATAACTTTGAACAATTAAATAATAAACATTCACAACACGTGTTCAAAGTATGTCGACATCCTAACTTTGTAAGTTCTCTTTCATACTTACAACCTTGAAACCGATTTGCCACACTTCCAAAAAATTTTAGAATTGGTTCATCTGACTTTCAAGAACTATGCGATTGATCAAATAACATTCAATCACAAATCATGGGTTTAACGGTTCTACCAAAACAAGTTTCGGTTCTACCTCTATGTGAGTATTGTGCATAGTCACACTAGCTTTCCAAAATTCGGTTGACTAGGTATTAGGATTGTATCCCATATATATATGGTATCTAACTTGAATTTTTTGCACATGTCCATAGGATCGTTCCCCTTTGCCTAAAAACGTGTTGCACATGTCCATAGGATCGGTTCCCCTTTCTGCTATAAACCTGTTGCACCTCATACAAGGATCGGTTCCCCTTTGTGATGTATTGTACCTCTTACTAGGATCGGTTCCCCTTTTCCCAGTTTTGGTCAGACATAAAATCACAAACCCGATCATACCATCTCAGGTGATTACTTAAGATCGGTTTCACTAATAAAAGTCATACCAATACATAAGTCGGCCCTTTGTGAAGAGTTTTACCAAGAACATAAAAAGTCATGAACGGTTCTACTAATCACACATATTGGTTGTTCATAAGATATACAATGAATAACAAAACCAATAACACCTGGTGATTTCCTTTTCGATTCACAAACCAAGTTCATGAATTTACTTCTTTAGAACAAATGTAAAAATTGTTCCCTAGGATGAAATCCTCACCTCATACCCATACATAATCACAATAGCATTAAAATGATTATGGTGATGTCTTATCTACAAAGTTTAATGGTTAAGCAATAAACCTCGTATTGTATTCCTTAATACTATGTCTATCTAGAGTTCAAACATGCTTCGCAATTTTGTTTTCAATATGCACGCCTTGAAATATACGTTAGGGAATGAAACAGTTCAAGTCAAATATCACTAACCTCATGTGGAAGGATGATTGTTGTCGTTGTAGCTCCTTGCTTCTTCACATCATCAAGTCTTCGCAATACTTGTAATGTCTCATATCCTAATACTTTCATGGTTCTTATCTTCTGATATAAGGCCACTCAAGCTTGTTTGAAGATTGACTAACAAAGATCTCGTGATTCAAGATCTATAAATATAATTTTTGATCAATTAACATTAAAAGACTATGTTCTGTGTGTATTGATCATTAGTAGGAAACAAGTTGTTTGTCCAGCGGTTACTTTGAAGATTGAATATTAAAGGCTTGAAGACTTTTTCTTTTTGGTATTCTGATCTTTTTGATTCTTTTTGCATAGTTGATGCTCTGGGATCCAAACAAGAAGTTTATTTCGATAGACGTTAAACTTGTTACAAGATTGAACAAACTGACTAGTTGATTCTCCTCGTATAGTTGCTTGGATAGAGTTTGTTCACTGAGATAGATTATTTTATAATCTTTGTCTTGGTTTTACCTTTGATCAAAGGAGTTTTTATTGAACAAATGGAAGATCCTTTATACTCAACTTTATCTCTGACCATTGCCGGATTTGGGAGATATACAATAAGGTGTTACTAAAATAGGTTATACCTTTGTTGTTTTAGGTTACAATCCAACGGAGTTGAGAGAAGATTGATGAAAACCTCGACAAACAGAAAGAAAAGGATTAGGATACACGAGCTATCAAGGTAAAGATATTCGGACACGGCTTCACGAATTCCTAAGTGAAGTTTTTAAGTTTTTATCCTAATTATGTTTCTCGTAGGAAACCAATGTTAATAGAGGACAAAATCTAGCATACAACTAGGACACGTGAGCCTCTCTATCTATATACTTTCAAGACTAGGGTTGCCTAGAATTCAAGATAAGATAGCTTGAGAATCAAGAAAACACTTTCAATTTTTTTTTTAAACAAAAAGATTGCAACTACAAAAATAATAACTGAATTAAAATACCATGGCCATGAAAGAAGTACTTTACCACTTTGATCTTCACAACTTGTATCGTCTTTGTATCCTAAACTTCAATAACTCTCATCTTTTGATTTTCTTCACTCTTGTAAATAAGTCTTCAACTTGGATATAGAATTCCGCTCCTTATATGTAAGTCTTCAACATGTATATAAAAATTTGCTCATATATATGTTGCTTTACTTGGATGTGAAATTTGCTCTTCCTTGTGTTGTTGCTTGCAAACCTTAAACGTGTTCAACTTTCCTTGTAGATTTTGATGTCGCTCCCTTGTTGATGATGATGGTCTTTCTATGGACCTGTTGTTGGCGAGAGAGAGAATGGTGCTAACTGCAAATCAAACTACAAGAAGGTGGTTTTCATCTATAGACGTTACCCTCATGATTGACAAAATTAGCACTCAAGAGATCAAAAATAGTGCTTCTATTGTGGGAGGTTGGGTAGCTCACCATTCTACCCGGAAACGAACGGTGACACACACTCAAAAGAAAGTTCTTTAGTCATTTATAAAGATATCTGGTTTGGTGCCTCGGTTGATATAAAAATGGGTAGTATCCACTAATGATTGATCATCAACTCTAATAATGCATTTCTCTCTGCTCCTCATTTGCCACCGGCATGATTAAATCCATTATTTAACATTCTAACAAGCAAGAAATCCGAACGTAGTTCCCTAACACTTCCAAGTTCAGTTATGTCGGTCAGAATTCTCTATGTAAACATACCTAGAAGTATGCTAGTAACTCTAAAATCTCTACAAGTTGGAGGTTTTATTCAAATATATAAAATAAAAACATTGAAAATTTTGAATCAAAAAGGCTAAAAACTCTATATGCAAAAGACTCCCCCACACTTAAACTTTACATTGTCCTCAATGTAATTGACTCTTCCTAAGTAAAGTCAAGGTGAGAAATCAAAATATGATATGAAAATCTAAGAAAAATAAAAGATAGAAATAGAAATACAAAACCGATGGGTTGCCTCCCATTTAGCGCTTAGTTTAACGTCCTCAGCATGACCCGCTGGTTATCGTCCGTACACCAACAATCTGAAAATCAGGTAGTCTGCCCAGTAAAAAGTTCATGAAACTATTAGCACAAGATATAAATATTAAAGCTATCACTTTATTGAAGTTTCCCCCACACTTAGTTCTTTCTACATTCGGAAGTGGATAGAGAACATAGAATTTGGGGACTTCAAAAGGTTCTTCAGCTTGGTGAACTTGCACACTGCTAGAATCAAACAAATCAAGTGGTGGGTATTTAGAAGCAAAATAATCCGTTAAAATTTAGAAGCACACAACTCCAATCCTAAGTGAGGTATTTTCCTAAAAGCTGGGTTAACAACTCTTTGGTAAGCTACTTCAATTGGATGGAAAGGATCAATAGATATTAAATTATGTAAAGGATTAGACAAACCTTGTTTAAGATCCTCATCATTTATTTCCAGTGAATTATTTACCTCATGTATATCGTGGTCCTCTATCAAACTTTTAAAATCTGCTTCAACCGAAATCTCAGCATCATTATAATCTTTTGCAAGTTCAACTGGGTCTTACACAACTTCAATCCATTTGGTTTCATTACCGAGCATTATCTATTCAACATCTTCATCATCAGAATCGGGCCATTCTCCAAGAAAATTACCTTCGGTACAAACCATAAGATCTTCTTGTGAATATGTTACACCGTTTATAACAATAGGTAAGTGACATCCAAACTCCTCCTTTTGAATGGGTGAAGGATCATTATTATGATCCGAATTTGGAATTACTTCCTCATTGTTGCAACGCTCATACACTTGTGCGGATTCAAATCTTTCCCTAAGAAATTTTTTAAAAGCACTTATTGCATCATCCTCAAGCTCTACCTTTTGAATAGGTGCTTGATCATTATTAAAATCAAGGCTCGAGTAACCTACACTAGCGTCATCAAAACTTTCCAAATGTTGGCCTTTTCCAACATAATCATCGATCAAATATTCATTACATACCACAGGCACATTAGAATAGTTATTACTTTGAAAGAAAAATTCTTCTTTATCCGTCGCCTCCTTGTATTGATCAATGTCTCTTCGCAAATTGTTCACGCCCTCTTGAATTTGTTGCAATCGCTCAAGTGTTTCCTGTTCCATGTCCTGGAGCCCCTGTTGTACCAATTTAAGACACAATTCTGCAAAACTAGAAATTTTTTGACCAAGAGCATAACTATCCTCCCATCCATGTGATTGTTCACTTACATACCCGCCATAAGGTTGTTGATATGTATGAAAATATCCATATGGTTCCGTAGGATATTAATTATATCTAAAATATTGATTTTTATTATACCCATAAGATGGTTGGTAGTTGTCATAAGAATGGGATTGAAAACCATATTGATTATCATTATTGTATGTGTAATCTTGTGCTCCGTACATGTTATTTCCGTAAGGAAACATGACGACTCACAAGAAACCAAAAAAAACAAAACTAAAACGAATAACAAATCAATTAACAACCGCTCCCCGGAAACGGCGCTAAAATTTGATGTGTATCGTAAGTGCAACAAATTAATTCAGATATTTCCCACTAATTAACTGGTATTATAGCGGTAGTGAGAGATCATTCCCACAGAGAGCTGTGTAATTGATAGGTTATTTAGATGGCAAAACAAAGTAAAAGGGGGGATTGGTTTGATGAAATCATAATAAAAATATAATAAGAAAGCAAAGATGATTAGGGAATCATTCACCGCTACTGAACATAAAAATACTATTTTATTCCTTGTTATCACCAACCGTAGAATAGCAATAAGCTCTGCTATCCCCGGAATTCTTGTTGTCACTAGATACGGAAGCGCTCGACTACCAGATTCTATCCATCTGAGCCACCATGAATAAGCTCTCAAGGTATAACCCATCGAATGCATTACAGTTTGTGAATTGGGTTGATCTTAGCATCAGACGCATAAGCTCGGTCTGCTTACTAGTGTCATCTCTATACACAATTGCTTAACATAATCCCTCTGTCAGCTTTTGCGATGTACTACTTGTGTATGAAATTGAGAGTGACTATTACACGTATCACCAATCCCAATACTAGTAGAAGAGTTATCATCGGGTATATTCAAATGGCCAATTGAATAGCCCAATAATAATCATAGACACTAAAAATAATAGAGACAATCGACAAGAAAAATCAACTTAAAATAAACTAGTAAAAAGAATTAGAATTCCATTATGCAGGACTTTGAAATCATCCCTAATCAATAAAATTTAGCTACACATGAATTTACCAAAATCCATGAAAAATATATGAAAAAAATTATAAAAAAACTTGGTTTCCTCCTAAAAAGATAAACCCTAAAATAGAATATAACCTCTCCTCTCTCTTCCTTTTCTCTATTTTTTCCTCTCTCAAAAGTTGTATTCTGAAGCTCGGCTATTAAGCCTTATATAGGCTTTTACACCGAACCTTCTTCACCGAGAATTCAGTAGTTGATAACGATTCATAGTCGTTCAACAGTATTTACAAGCTGGAGAAACACATGTGTGTGATTCGATGTAAGAAGGAGTACTATAATAGAGTAAACACGGATTTCTAATTGGCTGATAATTCAGTGGGGTTTGTATGAGCCAATGGTCTTCCGTTAAGAATCAGCTTACATCACACTTGATGTCCTGTTTTGTACCAACTTCCCACTTTTCCGGTACGCGACAAATCTTTTCACTTGATCGGAAATCTTCCCATATTTATCACCAACATCAACTAGTTTCTCGGTCACGAAAACTGGTTTCCAAATCAAACACGAGTTCCATGTTCTTCTTTAACTCTCTCCTTACCATCCGTATATTCATCGGCAAATGGCAGCAGCAATGCAACCTCAAGCCATCTCCTTCGGCCAATGTTTTCCCGGCTAAACAGACTCATCTCAACTGTCCCGTGCTATTCTCATATTTGTTTCCTAACATAGCCATACTTCCTTATCACTGATCAACGACAGCAACCAACCACAGCTCATCCATATCATCCCTGGCTGCCATCTTCTCCGTCTTGATCACCATCATTGATATAATAGCAGCAACATCTTCTCTTACTGCCATCACCATTATCGTCGAACCCACAACATCATCTCTCTATCAATCCATTATCACCATTCATGACAACAAGGTCTCTTCTTTTCCACTGCTCTATATTCTCCGCCTCGTTAACCACCATAGCCATACGTTCTTCACGATCATCTTCAGTTTCCAACAATGGCAGTAAGCCAAACCTTCCTCGTTCGAACTCCATGACTGCCATCTCGTTCACTTCTCTGAACAACCTAAACTCCATCATCACAATAAACTCGAGTCCTTAGCTTTTCATCATCGATATCACAAACTCCTCCTCCAACTGCAACTCAATCACCATTGCCGACAATAATGGCAGCGTATCTCCTCCTTCCAGTTCTTTTCATGTTCTTTAGAACTCCATCTCGACTATGGCTCACATCTTATGATAATATTAACGATCCAATGAGCTCTGCTCGATGCTCAACAAATTTTGCAAAACAACCACGGAAGTTGCTGTCGTGAAGAAATAGCCTGAACCAGTCGACGACGAGGGGTGAAGATGGTGGTGCCCCTAGATAAACTGCTGGTGCTTTTAGTAATATTTGAATTATGGCTTCCCTCCAAATAGAAGACCTGACTCCCCTTAGCAGTTCCTTTGAAACATTCCACCCCTTAACAGAATGAATGTCCCTTAACGTACAGTGGGGGTGCCAATAGCACTTGACCTTTCAAATGACCACTATGCCATTGTAGTCTTCTAAGTTCTTGTTTTGTTCGTAACTTCTTCATACGAACTCAGAATGACTCCGTTCTTTCGCCATTGACTTTGTCTTCGCGTCCTCTACAAAATGATGACTATAAATCCTCAATTTGAATGAGGTCCACTTGGCCTTTGGCACTTCTTCACTTGTGAACTTCACTTTTGTAGCTATTTCCACTTCTTTTTGGATGATTCACCAAATGAAAGACAAATACAAGAAACCAAACGTAATGTACAATAATTTGCAAGAATATAAGCAATAACTAGCATGGAATTGAGACTAAATATATATGAAATATGCACTTATCAAATTTCCCCACACTTGGCTTTTGCAAGTCCTCGAGCAAACTATCTAATTTAACATAAAATAACTTCATTTCGCCGAGGATACGGTTGCACTTAGCATGTGCAACAAGCCTTTAAACCCCTAGGTGTCCCTAGTGGACGAGTTATAGTCTCGTGAGGGCTTACGAGAGATATACCCACAAAACCTACTCCAACTTCAAAGCGTTCCAGCTTCCCAAGCATCCAAAGAGCTATGAGGACATAGAGTTTCTGCATGCTAGTAATAAGAAGTTAGAAATACCAAAGAACATATTATCATTCTTAAATTTTGAGTGAGAAATAACCACACCATAATCAGAGAACGCGTGTTTGAGAGCGACCAATAAGCATTTCGCCTCGACTTCTGCCTCGCTTAAAAGGATTTTATGATAATTGAACTCAATAAGACGGATTTTTCATGGGTCTCACATGTGTGCAGGTAAGAATGAAGAGAGAAATCCTACACACTTTGAATGGTGGGAAGGAAACCTTCCGAATTATTTCTGGAGACCCCACAAGATCGTGGTAAATAAAGATATTTTTCTAATGATCTCTAAGAAAGGAAATCAACCACTATTATCGAGGATGATAGTACTTACCACCTTCACATCTGATTGCAATGATGATAAAACCACTCTCACAGCATCCAATAGAAACGTCATCCTTACTTCGGCTCGTCTTCTTCATCTCTTTGGTCTTCGTCTTCGGTCTTCAACTATTGATGATAAACTCTTGAACTTCATAAAACTTTGACAATTTGTAACTCTTTCCCTCTATTCCTTGTTGCTTGAAACTTCTTTATATATTTTTTCTTCCCCATGGCCTTATTAAACAAATAACAACCTAAATGCAAATATTTTTGTATTTTTTTTATTTTTCTACTTTTTTTTGTATTTTTTATATATATTTGTTTTCTTTCTTTCAATTTTTTTTTTAAACAAAAAGATTGCAACTAAAAAAATAAAAACTGAATTAAAATACCATGGCCATGAAAGAAGTACTTTACCACTTTGATCTTCACAACTTGTATTGTCTTTGTATCCTAAACTTCAATAACTCTCATCTATTGATTTTCTTCACTCTTGTAAATAAGTCTTCAACTTGGATATAGAATTCCGCTCCATATATGTAAGCCTTCAACATGTATATAAAAATCTGCTCATTTATATGTTGCTTTACTTGGATATGAAATTTTCTCTTCCCTGTGTTATTGCTTGCAAACCTTAAACGTGTTCAACTTTCCTTGTAGATTTTGATGTCGCTCCCTTGTTGATGATGATGGTGTTTCTATGGACCTGTTATTGGCGAGAGAGAGAATGGTGTTAACTGCAAATCAAACTACAAGAAGGTGGTTTTCATCTATAGACGTCACCCTCATGATTAACAAAGTTAGCACTCAAGAGATCAAAAATAGTGCTTCTATTGGTGGGAGGTTGGGTAGCTCACCATTCTACCCGGAATTAATGTACGGTGACACACACTCAAAAGAAAGCTCTTTAGTCATTTATAAAGAATCTGGTCTAGTGCCTCGGTTGATATGAAAATGGGTAGTCTCCACTAATGATTGATCAGCAACTCTAATAATGCATTTCTCTCTGCTTCTCATTTGCCACCGGCATGATTAAATCCATTATTTAACACTCTAACAAGTAAGAAATCCGAACATAGTTCCCTAACACTTCCAAGTTCAGTTATGTCGGTCAGAGTTCTCTATATAAACATACCTAGAAGTATGCTAGTGACTTTAAAATCTCTACAAGTTAGAGGTTTTGTTCAAATATATACAAAAAAAATTGAAAATTTTGACCCAAAAAGGCTAAAAACTCTATATGCAAAAGACTCCCCCACACTTAAACTTTACATTGTCCTCAATGTAATTGACTCTTCCTAAGTAAAGTCAAGGTGAGAAATAAAAATATGATATGAAAATATAAGAAAAATAAAAGATAGAGATAGAAATACAAAACCGATGGGTTGCCTCCCATTTAGCGCTTAGTCTAACGTCCTCATCCTGACCCGCTGGTTATCGTCTGTACACCAACAATCTGAAAATCTGTTAGTCTGCCCAGAAAATAATCTGCAATTCTAGTAACATCTTCATGAAAATATTAGCACAAGATATAAATATTAAAGCTATCACTTTATTGAAGTTTCCCCCACACTTAATTCTTTCTACACTCGGAAGTGGATAGAGAACATAGAATTTGGGGACTTCAAAAGGTTCTTCAGCTTGGTGAACCTACACACTGCTAGAATCAAACACATCAAGTGGTGGGTACTTAGAAGCAAAATAATCCGTTAAAAATTTAGAAGCACACAACTCCAATCCTAAGTGAGGTATTTTCCTAAAATATGGGTTAACAACTCTTTGATAAGCTACTTCAATTGGATGGAAAGGATCAATAGATATTAAATTATGTAAAGGATTAGACAAACCTTGTTCAAGATCCTCATCATTTATTTCCAGTGAATTATTTACCTCATGTATATCGTGGTCCTCTATCAAACTTTTAAAATCTGCTTCAACCGAAATCTCAGCAT
Source organism: Papaver somniferum (assembly GCF_003573695.1). Taxonomy (NCBI): domain Eukaryota; kingdom Viridiplantae; phylum Streptophyta; class Magnoliopsida; order Ranunculales; family Papaveraceae; genus Papaver; species Papaver somniferum. The sequence goes on along the minus strand of NC_039365.1, from coordinate 155,523,977 downwards.
CATTATAATCCTTTGCAAGTTTGATTGGGTCTTCCAAAACTTCAATCAATTTGGTTTCATTATCGAGCATTATCTCTTCAACATCTTCATCATCGGAATCGGGCCATTCTCCAAGAAAATTACCTTCGCTACAAACCCTAAGATCTTCTTGTGAATATGTTACACCGTTTATAACAATAGGTAAGTGACATACAAACTCCTCCTTTTGAATGGGTGAATGATCATTATTATGATCCGAATTTGGAATAACTTCCTCATTGCTGCAACGCTCATACACTTGTGCGTATTCAAATCTTTCCCTAAGAAATTTTTTAAAAGCACTTATTGCATCATTCTCAAGCTCCACCTTTTGAATAGGTGCTTGATCATTAATAAGATCAAGGCTAGAGTAAGTTACACTAGCGTCATCAAAAGTCTCCAAAGGTTGGCCTTTTCCAACATAATCATCGATCAAATATTCATTACATATCACGGTCACATTAGAATAGTTATTTCTTTGAAAGAAAAATTCTTCTTTATCCGTCGCCTCCTTATATTGATCAATATCTCTTCGTAAATTGTCCACGCCCTTTGGAATTTGTTGCAATCGCTCATGTGTTTTCTGTTCCATGTCCTAGAGCCCCTGTTATACCAGTTTAAGACACGATTCTGCAAAACTAGAAATTTTCTGATCAAGAGCATAACTATCCTCCCATCCATGTGATTGTTCACTTACATACCCGTCGTAAGGTATGTATGAGAATATCCATATGGTTCCGTAGGATATTGATCACAGCCAAAAGATTGGTTTTGATTATACCCATAAGATGGTTGGTAGTTGCCATAAGAATGAGATTGAAAACCATATTGATTACCACTATTGTATGTGTAATCTTGTGCTCCGTACATGTTATTTCCGTAAGGAAACATGACGACTCACAAGAAACCAAAAAAAAAAAAAACTAAAACGAATAACAAATCAATTAACAACCGCTCCCTGGAAACGACGCTAAAATTTGATGTGTATCGTAAGTGCAACAAATTAATTCAGATATTTCCCACTAATTAAATGGTATTATAGCGGTAGTGAGAGATCATTCCCACAGAGAGTTGTGTAATTGATAGGTTATTTAGGTGGCAAAACAAAGTAAAAGGGGGGATTGGTTTTATGAAATCAAAATAAAAATATAATAAGAAAGCAAAGATGATTAGGGAATCATTCACCGCCACTGAACATAAAATACTTGTTCATTCCTTGTTAATTTTCTATTATCACAAACCGTAGAATAGCAATAAGCTCTGTTATCCCCGGAATTCCTGTTGTCACTGGATACGGAAGCGCTCGACTACCAGATTCTATCCATCTGAGCCACCATGAATAAGCTCTCAAGGTGTACCCCATCGAATGCATTACATTTTGTGAATTAGGTTGATCCTAGCATCAGACGCATATGCTCGGTCTGCTTACTAGTGTCATCTCTATACACAATTGTTTAACATAATCCCTCTGTCAGCTTTTGCGATGTATTACTTGTGTATGAAATTGAGTGACAATTACACGTATCACCAATCCCAATACTAGTAGAAGAGTTATCATCGGGTATATTCAAATGGCCAATTGAATAACCCAATAATAATCATAGACACTAAAAATAATACAGACAATCGACAAGAAAAATCAACTTAAAATAAACTAGTAAAAAGAATTAGAATTTCATCATGCAGGACTTTGAAATCATCCCTAATCAATAAAATTTAGCTACGCATGAATTTACTAAAACCCATAAAAAATGTATGGAAGAAGAATTATAAAAAAACTTAGTTTCCCCCCGAAGGGATAAACCCTAAAATAGAATATAACCTCTCCTCTCTCTTCCTTTTCTCTATTTTTTCCTCTCTCAAAAGTTGCATTCTGAAGCTCGGCCATTAAGCCTTTTATAGGCTTTTACACCGACCCTTTTTCACCGAGAATTCAGTAGTTGATAACGATTCATAGTTTACATCACACTTGATATCCTGTTTTGTACCAACTTCCCACTTTTCCAGTACGCGACAACTCTTTTCACTTGATCGGAAATCTTCCCATATTTATCACCAACATCAACTAGTTTCTCGGTCACGAAAACTGGTTTCCAAATCAAACACGAGTTCCATGTTCTTCTTTAACTCTCTCCTTACCATCCGTATATTCATCGGCAAATGGCAGCAGCAATGCAACCTCAAGCCATCTCCTTCGGCCAATGTTTTCCCGGCTAAACAGACTCATCTCAACTGTCCCGTGCTATTCTCATATTTGTTTCCTAACATAGCCATACTTCCTTATCACTGATCAACGACAGCAACCAACCACAGCTCATCCATATCATCCCTGGCTGCCATCTTCTCCGTCTTGATCACCATCATTGATATAATAGCAGCAACATCTTCTCTTACTGCCATCACCATTATCGTCGAACCCACAACATCATCTCTCTATCAATCCATTATCACCATTAATGACAACAAGGTCTCTTTTTTTTCCACTGCTCTATATTCTCCACCTCGTTAACCACCATAGCCATACGTTCTTCACGATCATCTTCAGTTTCCGACAATGGCAGTAACCCAAACCTTCCTCGTTCGAACTCCATGACTTCCATCTCTTTCACTTCTCTGAACAACCCAAGCTCCATCATCACAACAAACTCGAGTCCTTAGCTTTTCATCATCGATATCACAAACTCCTCCAACTGCAACTCAATCACCACTGCCGACAATAATGGCAGCGTATCTCCTCCTTCCAGTTCTTTCCTTGTTTTTGAGAACTCCATCTCGACTATGGCTCACATCTTATGACAATATTAACGACCCAATGAGCTCTGTTCGATGCTCAACAAATTCTGCAAAACAACCACGGAAGTTGCTGTCGTGAAGAAATGGCCTGAACCTGTCGACGACGAGGGGTGAAGATGGTGGTGCCCCTAGAGAAACTGCTGGTGCCTTTAGTAATATTTGAATTATGGCTTCCCCCAAATAGAAAACCTGACTCCCCTTAGCAGTTCCTTTGAAACAGTCCACCCCTTAACAGAATGAATGTCCCTTAACGTACAGTGGGGATGCCAATAGCACTTGACCTTAGAAATTATGCCCTTGTAGTCTTCTAAGTTCTTGTTTTGCTCGTAACTTCTTCATACGAACTCAGAAGGACTCCGTTCTTTCGCCATTGACTTCGTCTTCTGATCCTCTACAAAATGATGACTATAAATCCTCAATTTGAATGAGCTCCACTTGGTCTTTGGCCCTTCTTCACTTGTGAACTTCACTTTTGTAGCTATTTCCACTTCTTTTTGGATGATTCACCTTATGAAAGACAAATACAAGAAACCAAACGTAATATACAATAATTTGCAAGAATATAAGAAATAACTAGCATGGAATTGACACTAAATATATATGAAATTAAATATGCACTTATCATGATTGATCAAGAACACTCAATCACAAGTCATGGGTTTAACGGTTCTACCAAAACAAGTTTCGGTTCTACCTCCATGTGAGTATTGTGCATAGTCACACTAGCTTTCCAAAATTCGGTTGACTAGGTACTAGGATCGATTCCCCACATATATATGGTATCTAACTTGTACTTGTTGCACATGTCCATAGGATCGGTTCCCCTTTCTACTAAAAACTTGTTGCACCTCATACAAGGATCGATTCCCCTTTTTGATAGGTTGCACCTCTTATTAGGCTCGGTTCCCCTTTACCCAGAGACGGTCATATCAATAACACAAAATCGATTGTACCATCTCAGGTGATTACTTAAGATCGGTTTCACTAATAAAAGTCATACCAATACAAAAGTCGGGCCTTTGTGAATAGTTTTACCAAGAACATAAACAAGTCATAAACAGTTATACTAAGCACACATATTGGTAGTTCAAAATATATGCAGTGAATAACAATACCAATAACGCATGGCGATTTCTCTTTCAATTCACAAAACAAGTTCATGAATTTACTTCCTTAAAACAAATGTAAAACATTGTTTCCTCGGATGAAATCTTCACCTTATACCCATACGTAATCACAATAGCATTCAAATGATTATGTCGATTTATTATCTACGAAGTTTAATGGTTCAGCAATAAACCTCGTATTGTATTCCTTAATACTATGTCTAAGTAGAGTATAATCATTCATGCTTCGCAGTTTTGTTTGCAATATGCACGACTTGAAAGATACGTTAGGGAATGAAACCGTTCAAGTCAAATATCACCAACCTCAGGTGGAAGGATGATGTTATCGTTGTAGCTCCTTACTTCTTCACTTCTTCAAGTCTTCGCAATACTTGTAATGTCTCATATCCTAATACTTTCAAGCTAACCTATACGAAGTTGACTCTAGTACGTAATCAAGCGACTCTTAAATGAGTTTTATATGACAACCAAAGTTGACATACCAACGCTTGGTGGGTTCAACCGAGCTATACTCTAACACGTTCCTTACGCCTCTGAATCCCAGCAGGACTCTACACACTTGATTCCCTTAGCCGATCTCACCCAAAACTAAGAGTTTCTACGACCTAAAGTCGAAGACTTGATAAACAAATCTGTCCCACACAGAAAAGTCTATTATAATAGATAAATCAAGGTGAACATGAACCAATTAATAATCCGGTCTTATATTCCCGAAGAACAGCCTAGAAATATCAATCACCTCACAATAACTTAACTATATGGTAGTAAAACAAGTTATTGTGGAATCACAAAGAATGAGACGAAGAGCTTTGTGATTACTTTTTATATCTTACCTATCGTAGATAAATCTTGAGAAAATCTTAGAGAAGATAGTACTCAATACGATAGAACAAAGCAAGATCAGAACACGTAACTATATAGAAAATAGTTGGGTCAGGCTTCAGAATCCCAATGAAGTCTTTAAGTCGTTAACCTATAATGGTTTTAGGAAAAACCTAGGTTAAAGGAGAATCGACTCTAGTCGCAACTAGTATCACACAAGAGGTTTGGGGATCAGGTTTCCCAGTTGCTAGAGTTCTCCCTTATATAGTCTTCAAATCAGGGTTTGCAATCAATATTACCTTGGTAACAAAGCATTCAATATTCACCGTTAGATGAAACCTGATTTAAGAATCAAGCTAATATATTTCCACTGTTAGATGGTCTATAGTTTGTTACACACAAATGAAATATACCTTCATTTAGATACGGGTAACCGTACCTAAACGTGTATATTGAGTTGGATCAATAACAATTAATCGAAGTTAGCCATATGAACACTTTTCTCTTAACCTTGTTCATCTTAACATTTCTAGATCAATTGACAATCAAATGAATCTAATTGTGGTATTCATAGAGTTGTTCAATTTTTTATATTCTCATAGAAGTATACAAGATACAATTGAAGCCAAATCGGAAAGAATCAGTTCATGAACATTTTAGCCACGGTTTGCAAAGATCGCATTCCTTAATTTATAAATCTATTTTTTCATGAGTATGGAATCATATTTAACCGATTTAAGAGCCTGAACCACTTAAGTTTGCAAACGGGTATGCGAACTTAAGTCCTGTACATTGGTGACAAGCCGACAATTTACAAACGGGTACGCAAACTTTACCTCTAGACCTAATTTAGTTGAAACCGTTTGCAAACGGGTACGGAAACTTGGTTCCTGGACTTCAACAGTTAAATCAGTTTGCGAACGGGTATGCAAACTTCCGGTCATGAATTCCGTCAAAACAGTTCGTACACTAAGTACACAAACCGTAATGTATCCAGATATGGGTTTTAACTCTTAACTCCTATTTCAATCATTGAAACATTCTTAGAAGACGACAATAGCTGTCTCGCATAAACTATTAGCTTATAAGCAATTTTCAAGTGATCGAATGATCAATACGAAACATTCCGAGCCTGCATCAGATGACTGTCTCACACAAATCATGTAAGATGTTACCAGGTGATTTTCACATGATCATATTTTGATTTTCATCAAGAATAATGATGAACGTGGTCAAAGCAAAAAGCTTACCAAAATATATTTCGAGAAAAATATAAGCAAGTTAAACTCAGCTCGAAATATCAAATGTGTATATTATAAAGTCTATATAGCTATACGACTTTTGTCTCAATAGTAGATAGAATAGAATAGACTTCTGAGTGATAGATGAGTTCAAGTCTCCATATACCTTTTGTTGATGAAGTTCCACAAGCTCCCTTAGTAGTTCTTCGTCTTCAATCGATTAACGCCATGAAGTCTAAAGCTCAACTATACATTTTATCATAATCCGAGACATAGCTATAAGTAGACTAGAAATCAAGACTTATAGTTTTGACAACTAAACTTGACAAACAAGCTTGAGATAGAAACGCTTGCGAGTTCGACCGAGCAGTGATCTAACACAAAGGTACAGGTTCCCAAATGGTAATCTTTCAAGTTCAAAAATAAAAAAGCTCCATAAATCTAAAGCTCTTAACAAAGTCTCGGCAGATAAGATTTTGGATTATGGATCTTTATGAGGCACTTAGAAGTTCCACCTCTGAAGGATAACCGTGAAGAAATGTTTAGCGATATCGCAAAAAACCACGACAACTTAATTATAGAAGATTTGGCAAGGGATAATTGTTATTAGGCAGTGATCCACTTTGTAGTTTGTAAGTTGCTCTTTGATTTTTAGGTTTTGCATGATATGTCTTCTTCATTTAACACTCTTTGTATTCTTAGAAATTCCTTTCGTTTAGCTTTGCTTTTGTTTTTATGAGTTTTTCGCTCTTTGTCTGTTGTCTCCCCCAACACACGGCTTGTGTGCATTTTAACCTATTCTATTGAACGATCAAAAAAAAAGGAAAAAAACTTAGTGAAGGAAAAGAGTACAACGTGTCTAAGTCAAGCGGAAGTTATACGAGTTTACTCCCATAAAGCATGATTTTCTTAAAGCGGTTGGTGGTGCAAGTATCATAAGTTTTTACAATAGTGTTTCACTACCCGCAGTTTATGGGGGATTGGTTGCTAGGTTTTCCACAGGGTGCACAATCGCCATCGTACACCTCGAATTTAAATCCTCCATTAATTGCACACCGATTACAGTTCGTCGCTTTAACTGCAGGCATAACAGTAAAATGCTTTCTGTAAACTCATTATTACTGCAGAATCAATTTTTTCCTTTAAAAATATAACCTGCAAAACAAATATATTATGCATGGTACTTCTGGACCGTAAAGTAATTTATCCACATACGTAACAGATAGATCAATCACTTTCACTTTAAGGGATCACATAACAATAATGTTAGTTTAACAGCACAACAAATATCACGAGTATGCTAGCATGTTCTTGAACTTCAGGCCGAGAAAATATTTCAATTTTCAACGAGATCTCATAGTTTGGTTTAAGCGTGAATTTTAGTGTTATTAAGGGATTTTCAAAAATCCAAAGACGATTTCATCAACTCATCCGGATTTTAATATTGTACCAAGAACATAAAACATACACAAAGATTGTTCACAAACTTCTCAAATTCAAAGTGGTGATTATGACTATATTTTAATCCTGGTGTAATTCACAAGGTCATGTGGCTGCCTGGACTAGAAACTCGAATCTTCAGGGATTCAAAGACAATCACCAATCACTTTCTATAGCTAGATGCAACTTGAGTCATTCAAGGACTATAACGCTAAAGTGCATCAACATTAGGAGAATACTTTAGTTTTATAAAACAAATTCGAGATTTCAATAGGAAACTCTCAAATTTCACTTAAATCGATTATCATAATCTCTCTGTTCTCCATCTCAAACATCAACCTGCAACATCCAGGCTTCACAGTTTTACAGTGTAAGTTGGATTCGAAATTTGCGCTTTCTTTCGAAAGATTTCAATCTCTACCTTAGTTCGAGGGTATTGGATAATATTCCTACCAATCACGAATGTCGATGTTACTTTACAGAGGGGTGTACAACCACCATTATAAATATTGATATTCGGCAATCATATAGATCTCACACATTTATCTAGTGTATGCACATTCAATAAAAGTTTCACAGACTGGTACCAACGCCACTTCATGGGCATTATCATCTCCTTATATTTAATAAGAAGTTAATGAACTCAGAAGAATATGGATCACATTCTGATAGTTTCCTACGAGCACTATCTGTAGTCTATTCAAGAGTGTTACATATTAAAAAGGTGGTTGGATTTCTTTTATGAGGCATATATAAGGAAGTCATTCACGCCTTAAGCATGTCTTAAATAACGTCTTGGTCACAGCGAGATGCAAAATTTATCATGCTGAGATAACTTTTCATGTTAGCATCCTCAAGCAAGTAACAAAAAATATTTGCCAAGAGCTACTGCAATTATATGTTTTAATTACGAGTAATCTCCAACACCTCAATACATCAAGTATCTTGGAGTGAGAAAATAAAAATAAGATAGTTTCACGGTAATTTCTAATGGTAACCAGACGCTCTCTGATCAGAATGGGAAAATTACCCAGATAAACTATCAAGTTGGCAACATTGCTTAATGCAGCCATTATTAGGTGTCATTGATCTCCATGATTTAGGGAAGAGCTCTTAAGTTTGTCGACATACGACATGTCATATTAAAGGTTATCAGCCTTACTCATGCCAACTTTTGGTGGCGGGTTGATATGCCAACTTCTGGTGCCATTTTAGTTTTCCTGATCGTGGCATAAATATTACCGTCTCTATCTGGAAATTTTTGGTTCCATAATTTTGTAAGATATTACCATTTCAAATTGTTTCCTGTTACGGCTTACCTTCTTCCCCTTAACGGCGGGAATATAGTCTCATATGAATACGATATTACCTGTTTAAGGCTTTAAATATCTTACAAAAGATTTTGAACTAAAATTCTCCATTAGTTGAAGTATATTATTCAAACTGGTTACAGTAACATGAGTATAAATGAGGCAATTATCTTCAAAAAGAAGACGATTGATAGAATGGGATTCTGTAACAGCAGTGATGCCCCTTGAAAAAGCGAGGGTCTAACAACCTCACCCAATATTTCGATTAGCAATCTGTATGGACTAACTACAATATACTTTCAAGAGAATCAACTAGACAGTCAGACTCAATCTTAAGAAAAGTATATCAAAGAGTTATATGTCAATCTCTCAATTTAATCCACAATCAAACAAATAATAATTTGTGAGCCCGATTGAATATAAGAGAGATAACTTGAACGGTACCAAAGACCAATGTTCAAGGATCAATCAATTTCAATCAACAACCAAAGGTTAGATTTACCAATTGATCGATTCAACGCACAACCTATGATATTTCAATTACATAACAGAATATAATGCGGAAAAGAAATAACACAGACACCAGAAGTTTTGTTAACGAGGAAACTGCAAATGCAGAAAAACCTCGGGACCTAGTCCAGATTGAACACCACACTGTATTAAGCCGCTACAGACACTAGCCTACTACAAACTAACTTCGGAGTTAGACATATCCCACTTTAAAATCCATCTACCCTCACTTTTTTTCTTCTCGTTGAGTGAACTCATGAGTAATGATGGTGATACCATTGATTATAATCATTCTGATATGGAGAGAAAAAAATCTCCATCATAAGCTTCAGTATGCTGATAATAATCTTGGAGATGATCTTGTAGGAGGTGTTGCAAAGACCAATTTGTCCAAATTCATTTGGTCTAGTTGTCTTACTCTTGGGAATCAAAGAAATATATGTCTTGTTCATGTTCTTGAGAATGTGTTAGAAAGAAAAAAATATTATTTGTACATATCACAGGCTTCAGGTTCCATAATTTCCCATTGAGTTTTATAGAATCCTGCTTGAAACCCTTCTGGACCTGGAACTAACCAATTTTCCATACTTTTATAAGTGGGGTGAATCTCTTTGTTAGTTAGAAGAGATTGCAATATTATGTTATCATCTTAAGTAACAATAATTGGTAAGTGAATATAATATTACTCTTTAACAACCGAAGTAGTGGAAGTACTTATTTCTTGAAAATGATTAGTGAGCAAATCATAAAGATCTTGCCAAGAATGAATTCAATCACCCTCGTTGTTATTCAAAAATTAATTATTATTCCTGATTTTTTTTCTTTTAACTAAGATTTGATAATATTTAGTATTACTATCCATATTTCTAAGAAAGTGTCTATAGATTTTTTTCTTGTTGAAATTATGTTGAATTTGATGTTAATTTTTTAGCTACTCATTTTTTTTTATTTTTTTTTATCAGAATAGTTACTTATTTATGTCAAGAGATTTAAGTTATTGTCTTGTGAATGTGGTAGATATTAAATAGCAGCAAGCTAGTTCTAAAGATTATCCACATTTTTGTTAATTTCTCCAAAACGACTTTTATTCCATTTCGATTAAGCAACTGTAGTGAGTTGAAGTTTCTTATAAATTTTAAAATCAGGAGATCCAGTGACAAGATTATTCCAATATTTTACTATCTCCACGACACAACTCTTATCATGTCACTAACTGAGAAAGAACATAAAAGAATAGCATAGCTTGGATAAATTGTAATCTGTAATTAACATGATATAACAATGATCACTAGTAACTTATTTTAAGTGAATATTTCATTTGAAGAAGAAACAGAGGGAGTATTATTAATAAGATGTATATTTAAATCACCAAGAAGAACTCAATGCTCCAATATATTTTGACCCAATTCATCTACGAACTCTCACTAATCCTTCTTTTTAGCATAGTTACAGTAGCCATACATACAATATAATAAACATTCTTGTCCGATGGGATCATGTTGAAGCAGAACATGAATCATGTTATTCTCACATCTAACAACCTCAAAGAAAATCCATCCTTCCACATAAAAACAAGTCCTCCGATAATCCTTCAGGTTGGTAGTATTTAATATTTGGGAAATGAAATGAATCTAATCAAGGTTTGAGCTTATTCTCGTCTAATTTGGTCTCACATAAGAATATAATGTCAGGATCTTAAGTTTTGATTAGATTCTTTAAGTGATTCCAGTGTTAGAGGATTTGGATCCTTGAATGTTCCATGAGATAACTTTCATTATTAACCAAAATAGATAACTCAAGTTGCTAAACCAATCCACTCTATGTTAGAGCATTGCTAACAAAGCACTGGTATGTCAAGTTTGGTTGTCATATTTTAGTTCCAAAAATTGAAGATGCTTGATTTGATTAGTAGATTCAACTTCGTAAGGTTAGATTAGGAACATATAAATATTGAGACTCGCTCTTGTTACTCATGAAGAACCTGAACACGTATTGGCATCAAAGAACACATCATCCTTCAGTTCGAGGTTAGTACTAACAGACTTGAGTTGTCCCGTTTTTATATTTGTTCTTTCAAGGAAGTATTTGTTGAAAACATAACTTACAAAGAAATTTTGTTTATTTGTCTCTAGTATTGGTGACTTGGTCATTGTACTACAAGAAAACATATACTAGATGTTTCATACAAATTGAGTATACATAGTTTCGAAGTATAGTTTATCTATGGAGTTCGTGAATCGACATTACAGTAATTAGTAACTTGTTATTATTTTGTTCATTGGACTTTAGGGTGAATTCAACCCTTAGGATTATGATTGAAAGTAATACTCCCTCTACCCCAAATTAATTTAGTTATTTGTAGTTTGCACAATTATTAAGGCAAGGAAAAAAGGGAGTATGTCTAAGTATTTTTTTATAATTATACCCTTATGAACAATAACTAGTAAAACTTAGAAATGATTTGACTCTTAAACTATACCACGGTTTTTCGTAAAGTATATACCATTGAAAACCATATTAAAACACCTATGCAACGAATATAAATATGATTATCATATTATACATATTTCTTATAGTAACAATAATTACTTAAAAGGTTAGTTTTAGAAATATTCCCTTGATTAGTGATATAGCTCATTTATTTGTAGGGACAAAATTTAAAACCAATTAGCTCAATTAATTTGGACTGAGGGATTATTATAAACATAATATAAGAAAATAGACTTGTGAAATAATGTTTCGTAGTTCAAAGTGGGTTCATGAACAATCATAAGTTTAGAACAGATCCCCGAAGATGACTTATTTCAGGACCAATCCCTAGTGGTAAGGATCGATCCCAAGTCAGGACAAATCTTGACATAATTCAAACGTGTTTCTAAGTTTTTGATATATTTGTTATCTTCAGGTTTCTGCAAGCATCGTTATGTACACAGTTTGAATTAAAAATGTTCACATAATGTCGACATAGTGATTTGATCATGTAATAAACTCTTATATCTTAATGTTAAAGTATTTCCCTTGATACTCAAGGTACGATCCTGAAAATGAAATATATATATCTTTTAGATATCGGATGTATGTGCTTACCATGTCCCATAGGTTTGCATATCTCTTGTTATTATAGTAGTAGATTATATAAATAGTGGAGATTGTATTCTAATTTTAAAATAGTCTTGGTCATAACACATAAATACCGGAGATTGTATTCTTACAAACTGATCCCTTGACAAACTGCTTAATTATTTGTGTGATAAGCAAACTCGTTGATAGAGGAGAGAAATATCTTCTTGAAAAGACGAGGGTACCCAAATATACCTCAATCTAAAAAATTTCCTACCTATAAGTCCTCTCTCCGAAAGTGATTGTCTATGGACCGAGTCAAAACAATGCAACTAATCGGTTCACACTTCGTGTGATCGTCTCTGGATACGATATCGAGACAATACAACAACGAATTATGTTTACTTGATAAAAAGGTTCGGACTTAACCAAACACAATAGGATTCACTTATCAAGTAAATAGGAATTAACGTTTGTGTAATACTTTAAATTATAATAAAGACAATTATAATTGCGGAAAATAAAAGTAAATGACACAACAAGATTTTGTTAACGAAGAAAACCGCAAATGCAGAAAAACCTCGGGACCTTGTCCAGAATTGAATACTCTCAGGATTAAGCCGCTACACAAAATTACACCTAACTTCGTATAGTTGAGACCAAGCAACTAAACCTATAGTTCACCTAGTTTCATCTGTATTCTCACGCCTCCAACTTATAAATAAGTCACGTATTTGGAACAATTCCTTTGGTTCGTATTCCAAACAGTAAAGGAACAACAAATATGTTTGGTATCAACTCTCTTCAACCAAGTGATATGAGTCGGACAAAGGCTCTTCTGTTTATATTAACATAAACTCCTTCGTCAGGTCCTTAGATATATCTTATGTTCAATTACCAAAGTAATCGTTAAGATTTTGCGATCAACACTCTTAATCCAAAGAATTGTGTTGATGCCGATCTACTCAATTAATCAATCCAATTCTATCACAAAGATAAAACCGATTATTAATTGGATCCTCTTTTTACCGAAACAAGTATTGTGCACACCAAAGATTATGAACCCACAGATCAGAAATCTTCAATATCTTATTCGTCTTCAAATCTTCTTAGATCTTTAATAAATACCCGCACACAATCACTTGAATCTCTTGTGATCAATCACGCACAGAACGGAGTCTGTTAATAATGGATTATCACAAGATCGTCTTTAGAACTACAAACGGTCTAAAGATCCCTGTCGAAACTCTGAACTATTTTGAGTGAATCTTATATCATAGGAGAATATCCTCAAGCATAAACAAACTAGGTGCAATCAAAGTCCAACCACCGTTAGTCAATCAAATCAATGAAAACAAAAGATAAACCGCAATTATCTAGTTTCCCACCAACGGTACTAATAGAGCTTCTCAATCCCAAAGAAGACTTTAAACTGAGCGGTCGTAAGAGATTTGGCTTAATTATAGGTTACTCTCCTCTCCGAATAGGCGGCTTCACCAGTAGCAGCACAACAAGAGGTAGTTTGTTGTTACGAAGGATTAGTTAGCTAGAAATGAAAACTTCAAGTATTTATAGACTAGGAAGTTTGGACTCCAAGGAATTTCCAAAACCGAAAATATTCTCAAGATATTCATTAAACACAAATTCGGTTTCCATAATTCCTGGAAATCCTCTGTCCAAAAATAATGATCGAAATCTCTTAGAAAATTTTAATTAGTAAATGCACATTACTAATTCTTATTTTCCTAAAAATGAAATTAATAACCTTAGTTAAAAGATTCTTAACTTATTTGTGCTTCGATCCTGGGATTCTTTTCCCTTAGCTATTAAGGAATAACTTTGAACAATTAAATAATAAACATTCACAGCACGTGTTCAAAGTATGTCGACATCCTAACTTTGTAAGTTCTCTTTCATACTTACAACCTTGAAACCGATTTGTCACACTTCCAAAAAAGTTTAGAATTGGTTCATCTGACTTTCAAGAACTATGCGATTGATCAAATAACATTCAATCACAAATCATGGGTTTAACGGTTCTACCAAAACAAGTTTCGGTTCTACCTCTATGTGAGTACCGTGCATAGTCACACTAGCTTTCCGAAATTCGGTTGACTAGGTACTAGGACTGTATCCCATATATATATGGTATCTAACTTGAATGTGTTGCACATGTCCATAGGATCGTTCCCCTTTGCCTAAAAACGTGTTGCACATGTCCATAGGATCGGTTCCCCTTTCTGCTATAAACCTGCCTCACCTCATACAAGGATCGGTTCCCCTTTGTGATGTACTGTACCTCTTACTAGGATCGGTTCCCCTTTTCCCAGTTTTGGTCAGACATAAAATCACAAACCCGATCATACCATCTCAGATGATTAATTAAGATCGGTTTCACTAATAAAAGTCATACCAATACATAAGTCGGGCCTTTGTGAAGAGTTTTACCAAGAACATAACAAGTCATGAACGGTTCTACTAATCACACATATTAGTTGTTCATAAGATATACAATGAATAACAAAACCAATAACACCTTGTGATTTCCTTTTCGATTCACAAACCAAGTTCATGAATTTACTTCTTTAGAACACATGTAAACATTGTTCCCTAGGATGAAATCCTCACCTCATACCCATACATAATCACAATAGCATTAAAATGATTATGGCGATGTCTTATCTACAAAGTTTAATGGTTAAGCAATAAACCTCGTATTGTATTCCTTAATACTATGTCTATCTAGAGTTCAAACATGCTTCGCAATTTTGTTTTCAATATGCACGCCTTGAAATATACGTTAGGGAATGAAACAGTTCAAGTCAAATATCACTAACCTCATGTGGAAGGATTATTGTTGTCGTTGTAGCTCCTTGCTTCTTCACATCTTCAAGTCTTCGCAATACTTGTAATGTCTCATATCCTAATACTTTCAAGCGAACCTATACGAAATTGACTCTAGTACATAATCAAGCGACTCTTAACATGAGTTTTGATTCACTAAAATATGACAACCAAATTTGACATACCAACGCTTTGTGAGTTCAACCAAGCTGTGCTCTAACACTTCTGTTTCCTTCATTTAAAGTCTTTTATGGAATCAATATGTTTTTAGTAGTACCATTGGCGGGAAACTAAATCGTATTTTTATTTAAGTTTCTGATTCTTAATTTGATTGACTAATGGTATAATTATCCTAGATATACCAAACTTTATTATTTCATGGTTCTTCTCTTCTGATATAAGGCCACTCAAGCTTGTTTGAAGATTGACTAACAAAGATCTCGTGACTCAAGATCTATAAATATAATTTTTGATCAATTAACATTAAAAGACTTTGTTGTGTGTGTATTGATCATTAGTAGGAAACAAGTTGTTTGTCCAGCGGTTACTTTGAAGATTGAATATTAAAGGCTTGAAGACTTTTTCTTTTTGGTATTCTGATCTTTTTGATTCTTTTTGCATAGTTGATGATCTGGGATCCAAACAAGAAGTTTATTTCGATAGACGTTAAACTTGTTACAAGATTGAACAAACTGACTAGTTGATTCTCCTCGTATAGTTGTTTGGATAGAGTTTGTTCACTAAGATAGATTATTTTATAATCTTTATCTTGGTTTTACCTTTGATCAAAGGAGTTTGTATTGAACAAATGGAAGATCCTTTATACTCAACTTTATCTCTGACCATTGCCGGATTTGGGAGATATACAATGAGGTGTTACTAAAATAGGTTAGACCTTTGTTGTTTTAGGTTACAATCCAACGGAATTAAGAGAAGATTGATGAAAACCTCGACAAACAGAAAGAAAAGGATTAGGATACACGAGCTATCAAGGTAAAGATATTCGGACACGGCTTCACGAATTCCTAAGTGAAGTCTTTAAGTTGTTATCCTAATTATGTTTCTCGTAGGAAACCAATGTTAATAGAGGACAAATCTAGCATACAACTAGGACACGTGAGCCTCTCTATCTATATACTTTCAAGACTAGGGTTTCCTAGAATTCAAGCTAAGATAGCTTGAGAATCAAGAAAACACTTTCTATGTTTAGATGAAACTATTGTTAGGAGTTCATGTAAACTATGCAGCAGACAGTAGCAAGCATGAAACTACTCAACCACAATGTAGGACCAAGCAAATCCACCTTTTCTAAACCACATCCTCTTAAGTGATTCCACACATTCCCACGTTTAATAAAAATTTAGCTCCTTTCATATAATATATACATGCTTCAGAAACAAAAATGAAGGATATATTTGTTTCCTTAATTATATAAATTTCTCTAATATAATTAGATCCCGTTAAAAAATGAATTTATGAATTTTAAAAATTTAAGAACATATTAGAGAGTTTATCGAAAAATACGACCATACACGGAAGCTGGACACAATTTTGAAACTGATAAAATGGAATAGAAGATAGAGTTTAAACTGACGAAAATGGAATAGAGGACAAAGTTTTTGAAACGGAGGCAGCAGTAGCAGGGGCAGATCCACATCAAGGCTTCCCCTAGCTTAAGATAGGATCAAAATCTCAAAAATCTAGGGGTGTGCAACGGAAGGACGGTTGCGGGTTAGGGGTCATCCGCAACCAAACCGTCAAAGCTGCGGATTTGAAAAATCAAATCGTGACCGGCCCAATCATCCGCGGATTTTACATCCGCGGATCCGCGGATTGTGCGGTCCGGTTGCGGATTAACCGCGGATTAGGGATAAAAAAAAAGATATGGGCTTGTCTTTGGCATCGTGTTTTTAGTTGGTAGTCGTTACTACCGTTGCGTAAAGCCTAGTGGAAGCTCATTTAAGGTTTTACTTTACTATTGAATTAAATTGGAAGCCTAGTGGAAGCCCATTTAAGCCTAGTGGAAGCCAATGCTATTGAATTGGGGTCTGGGCCTGTCTTATGTTATAAGGTTTTACTTTACTAACCTACGGTGCGGGTAATCCGCGGTTTTCAATATTCAACCGCACCCAAACCGCTAAAACGTGCGGATTTGAGAATCCCACCCGTGTCCGGCCCATACGTTTTGCGGTTTGGGTGAAATCCGCAATTTTGCGGACGGATACGGGTCAAATCCGCGGTTCCGGTTTTTATGCTCACCCCTACAAAAACCAATTTTCACACTACCTATTTTTATTGGGCCGAAAAAATGTTCCATAAAATTAAGGGTGCACACGGTACGGTTCGGCTCGGTTCTTGTCGGGGCCGAGTACCTGTACCCCCAGAGGTCGGTACTGAACTTTTGGGACCGGTACCGTGTACCTCGGTTCCGGGACCGGTACGGGACCGGTACCAGTCGGTACCTTTTCAGCAAAAAACTATCTGCCACTCTGCCTTTTCTTTTACCTGTTTTTTCTATATAACAAATTCTCATTCAAAGCAGCAACTAATAAGTAGCAATATTACTAACAAACCAAACAAACAATGTCTTGAAAATATGGAAAAAAAAGTAGCAGTAGCCACACTAAGTCTTGAAAATGAGAAAATATGGAAAAAAAAACAACTAGCAGTGCAGCTAGTGCTGCAGTAGTCTTGAATCTTGATCTTCTAATCCATGTCAGCAGCACTTGTGGTGTCATCAGTGTTGATAGGACCAAGTAACGCTGCAAAAACAAATAATAGCAGTTAGTAACTATTAGACTATATCTATTACTGCCAAACACAAGTAATAATGTAATATGGTACCTTCTTCAACTTCAACATCATCATCTGGTATGTAATCAGATAGAAGATCAAGTTGTATTGGCTTCCTTAGCCAGCTTTGTGTGCAAAGCAATGCCTCAACTGTCCTTGTAGATAAAGAGCTTCTACAAGGACTTAAGACTCGCTTTCTTGTGCTAAAAGCAGACTCACAGGCAACAGAAGACACAGGAATGGCTAATATTTCCTTAGCCATATGTCCAAGTATCTTATACTTTGTACTGTTGGTCTTCCACCAACCCAATAAGTCAAACTCCTCATCATCATCTTCTCCTACACCTTCTTCATACTCGTCAATGAAATATTTATCCAACTCTGTTTTTCCCTCATCATCATTTGGGCTTTTCTTGAACCTCTTACTCCTTGACATCAACTCTTTCATACGACTTGGCCCTGCCACTGGTTTACTTACCACTGCTTTGGCTTATCCCATAGAACTGCTTGACTCCTCCTCATGAACTGAATAGGCATCCTTATATTCTTCAAATAGAATCTTAAAATCCAACTTACAAGCTTCATAACAGATTCAACCTTAGAAGAATTCTTCTCATACAAGAGCTCAAGAGCAAATTGTAGTCCTTTTTCTTTCTCTCTAGGATCCAACAACATGGAAAAAAAGGTTGTAGGGTTCATCTTTGCATAATCACCCCAATATTTGTTATACTTCTTAAACATTTTTCCAGCCATAGTAGCCACAGATGTAGTTGAAATTGTTTGGTGAAGTCCATGTGTCTGTTGTCAAACTAACCCTCTGCTTGGTTGACTTGAAGTAATTTTTCAACTTTTCTTTCTCTAATACATACATGTCTAATAAACATCTATAAATAGTCATTCTACTTGGCACAACAAATTTAGGCTCTAAGACATGCATCATTCTCCTAAAACCTTCACCCTCAACTGCTCTAAATGACATCTCATCAATTATAATAAATTCAACAACTGCCCTTTTACATTTCTCTTGACTGAAAATAGTAGAGACTAACTGACCTTCATTCTCACCCAGTTGTGCAGGATTTAATGTCAGAGTTTGTTGTCCTTTTGGCTTTGGCTTGTTAGGATTCTGCTTGCATCTGTTGAAGTGCTTCCACATTCCACTTGTACCATTCTTTCCAGTATGAGCCTTTATCACCTTCTTGCAGTAATTGCATCCAGCATCTTGAACATTCAACCTCTTGAAATGATTCCAAATGTCAGAAGTTATCTTACCACCCATAGATGTAGAAGTAGCTTCTACATCTACTGTTGCTGTCTCTGGATGTGCTGCTTCATTTGTTGGTTGGATTGAGGATCCAACAATTGCATCTGTGGCAGTGGTAGGTGTAGCAGTTGTAGGTGTAGGGGTATCTGTTCCATGAGCTTGACTTGATTCATCCATGCCAGCTTATCACTGAGAAAACAAATTTAAGTGCTGAAAAATTAAATAAGAACTGAAATGAAACTGAAATGAAATAAGAAATGAAATAAGAAATGAAATAAGAACTGAAATGAAACTGAAAAAATAAGAACTGTTATAAAAAAATATGTACTGTTATAAAAAACATATTAGCTACTTGGACATATGGCTAAGCATTGAGCTCTGTTATAAAAAATAAGAACTGGACATTGTTCTAAACAAAAAACATTATTTATTTAAATTATTTTCAACTTTTAACCATTATAGATGAATGATAAAAAGTAGATAACGGGCTAGGATTTACCAAACACAATAGGATTTGAACCCTCAGTTCACTACCCAACCAAACAGCAGGATTTGAAAGTATAGCCAAGGCAGGAGCAGGAGAAAAGCATGACTCAGATTTCATGGAAGGCAAATATTTATCACAAGTCAAATTATAAGTATGACTTAAGGCAGGAACTCCATATTGCTAGTGTAAACTGAGCAGCCGATGCCACAACCAATGATAACCTCCATATTGCTTAAGATGGCTTATATAATGATCATGAAAAAAGTGTACATTAGCAGCTTGCCTACTGAATTTATGGCAAGCAAGTTTAGCTAGAGCAGAGCAACGCCTCTCCAAAATACCCATTAAAATCTAGTATTAAACAACAAACTACTCTATCAGTCACCTGGAGCATCATGTAAACATATGATAAATTCAAGTAAAATGAAATTTCTATACTTACAAAAGCACCACCCAATTTATCAAGCCTCCAATGCTTAGGGGCGTTAAGCCTCTTCAAATGTTTCTTCGATCCCTTCACCTAAAATCAAATGAACCAATCAAAAAGTTCAAAAGGTTAGAAGATACACCCTATTCAAAACTTTCAAAAACCAGATACAGGTAAATTAATCATGACAGTTCCTCATAAAGAATAAAGCATAAATAAATTCTCTTAGCATAAATAATACTTGATTATCTCCAATTTTCCATTATCAAATTCAGAAACAACAAAATTAATTAAAAAAATTAATCAAATCATTGCAATAAACTACCAAAGATCAACATAACTATTTCAGAAACTCCATCTTCATGTCTTCCAATTCTAACTAGCATCAGTTCTCAGCTAAACCCTAATTCCTCCTTGAATTTAAATCACAGATAACTCAATTAAAATCCACGAACCCTAATTTCTAAATTACGGAAGAACATGATGAACCCTATTTCTCAATCTCACAATTAAGCACAAATTAAATCTCCATATAACCGATTCAACTTCAATACAACAAACCCATATAAGATTCGTCAGTTTTTATTCAGTTTTACTCAAAATAAATTCAAACTACGGGAACCCAAAAATTAACTTTCTCTGATTCTTCACCAAAACAACTTCAGAACTTCAGTTCAACCCTAACTCTTTTGTTCTTCATCAAACAACAAAATTAATCAAATCATTGAAATCACTGACTTTTTCTTCTGGATCGAGAGGTGTTGTTCTTGTTCGATGTTCCGTGTTCACTGATTAATGGAGTTCACTTTCAGACTTCAGAGAATCAGAGACTCAAGAACTATATCAGTCTCTCAGAGGGAAGACCGGAAGAGTCGAAGACGAAGAAGGAAAAGAAAAATGAAAATGAGAAACCCTATCGTTAAGGTAGTATATACACACACCCCCCCCCCTTAATCTAACGGCTGTATTTGTTCAGTACCCCTAAATCTAATGGCTACGAATGGTCGGTTCTTTCGGTCCGGACGGTACGGGACTTATACAGGACCGTGTACCTGTACCTCATCAGCCTCGGTTCCTATTTTATGGACCGGTACCTGTACCCCGTTCCTCGGTTCGGGACAAATATCGGCTCGGTTCCGCCAGTTCCGGGACGGTTCCTCGGTCCAGGTCGGTTCCTGTGCACCCTTACACAAAATTATTAGGCTTAAACCCGGGATGGAAAAATGTTGGGGTTGCTAAGCCCCTGCTAAACTGAATTCCTAGTTCCGCCCTCTGAGTAGTAGATTTTGGTTTTGTAAGTCATTAAATAGACTAGCTAATTGTATTGCTCACTCTCTAGCCAAGAAAGCTAGAGAAAATAGCAATAACTTTGATTTCTATGACGACACTATGGACGTTGTAAGCAAAAAATTAGTTGATATCCTTGCCTAATAAATAAACCTACGTTAGAAAAAAAAAATTGATCCAAGACTCCGATTGATAATAATTATGGAAATTGAACCAAGAGTACAAATTTTATTAGAACATAAATTAAGAAGCAGAAGGAAATAAAACTACTCAAAAGGAAACAAACAATTCCATAGGGAGCTTTTTGTCTCGCAATAACAAAGAGAAGTCGTGCTTAAAACTAATAACGTTAGAACATAATAACGCAACTAAAAAACATCAAACCAAATACAATGCCCTTGCTGAATAACTTCATTTTTGATCCATTGTTTGTACTAGTTGTAGTGGTCTTTGAAGTACCAGAACCAGAATCCGTTCCGGAACCAGAAGTTGTAGAAGAAGAACCAGTTGGAGTAGAATCTGAAGCTGGGGTAGTAGTGGTCGATGGTGAAGTTGTCGTGCTTGTTGAATCTTCTTTTGCATTTGGATCTTTGAAGATCTTTGCATCAGGAGAGTCTGGTGCTAGTTTTAGCAAAGCTGAAACAAAAGATTACACAGTTATTAAGCCTAATAATATTTCTTTGCAACAGATGTCTCATGCAAATTCCTTCAGAAAAAAAAAAAGAATATGCCGGAGGTAATAAGAGATGAGATAATTACTTGGGCATTCAGATGGTTTGGCGTCGATATTGCAGGCGGACGGCATTTTCAGGGCTAATGTTGTGTTAATAGGCAGTCCCATGGAAGGGTCGGTACTTTCCTTGATGAGTACACATAAGCACTTAGGTTTAGCATCCTTAACCTTCTGAGTATCCTCGCAACATTGTTTTGTAGGTACCTTTGCTGTTCCACTAACGTAAGGAATGCATGCAGCTAAAGTTGTTAGTTGATCAGCACAATCTTTCTCATCATCTTCCATGCTTCCCATTGTGTGCATAGCCATGATAGCCACCATTACAACACACACCAACATATACAACCTCATTGTTGTCTTCATCTCTCTGCAGCTAGACCCTCTCTTGTTGTGCACTTCTTTGTGGGTTTTTCTTCACTGATGAGAGTCTCTTGTTTGCATATTACTTGCATGGTTTCCATAGAGGAGTACTTAAAGGGTTTTTGAATCATCTGGATAAGGAGGGATTAATGATTTCCTGCACAAATTAATTTCATCTATACTGTAATAAATGACAGTAGCTAGATTCTACATATATTTTGCCCAGATGGAAAAATGGTTTTGATAATAGCCACTTTGAAAAATGTAAGCTCTTGTCCCTATGTGACAAAACAAGAGAGAAACTTTAAATCACAATTCCCAACAACCAAAACATTAGCTAGTTCTTGGGAGTCTTCTTTTCTCGTTTGGTATTCAATTCACTGGCAATTGTTTATCTTCTGTACTCCTTGATGATATTGTTGCGTTAACAAGGTTCAGATCTATGAATTTAATACTTTCCTCGAGACACTTGTGCTACATGCATTATTCAGTTTAGGAATAATCTAGCCGTTGGATCAAGGACTCATTGCCACATCGACAAACTCCCATCTAATCTTGTTTAAACTTCTTGGGCACAAATGCACTACATGATTAATATTCACTAGGTGCTAATGCGCTTTAACTGATGCA
Source organism: Papaver somniferum (assembly GCF_003573695.1). Taxonomy (NCBI): domain Eukaryota; kingdom Viridiplantae; phylum Streptophyta; class Magnoliopsida; order Ranunculales; family Papaveraceae; genus Papaver; species Papaver somniferum. Next base: position 155,500,831 of record NC_039365.1, on the reverse strand, counting down.
ACTGACTAAATCGCCTAAACATGCTCAACTAAAATTAAATTCACAGAGCAGAAGGGTAGAAGTCATTGAAGCATTGCAGGTGTGAGTTCTATTGTAGGTGTAGGTCGTCGCATGGCAATTTTAGCATTTGCCCTACTTAATGCTCCACTAACCATTCAGTTACTCATATCACCACAAATAAAATATTTGAAAACATAGAACAGGTGTTACAACACGAATATGATGCCAAAATTTTCCACGACTGGTGTACCACGTATTACATAACACAACGGAGGATCAATGGTCAAGAACGAATGGTCAAGTACAACAAAAACTTGCAATCATTAGATCATCAACTCCCTCTTTACCCCTTTGAGGTTTACAAATCTAAAATGATTTAGAAGTACTAAAAAGGCCGCCACCATTGAAGGAATGGTAAGGAAGCTGGAAATATAACAAAAGCAATAGAAAGGAACTAATTATACACATCTTGAATTGGAATTCACTTCTGGAACTGGTCAGAATAAAAATGGCGGAAAACTAGAAAAAATAAACAAAAGTAAAATCTCAGAGAACCAGCTAGATGCTTAATGCAATTGTGCTGACAAAATCTCGGGAATCATCACAAGCTTGAGCAGCCTCCCATCACCTTCTTTCACCTCTTTTCCTCTTCAACTCAAAGATAATTTCGGTACATTTGTTGAAATCAGTCTCAGCATTTTACAGACTTCTGTTCACATTACTTGTTTCTGCGGATGACTTTGAACTCTGGATTAAATGAAAAAGAAGATGTGCAGAGCAAGGCTAGATGATAAGGTCCTTGAATGTCTCTAACTTCCCGTTTACAGAATTAGAATCTTTATGATGACCCAAACCCCCATTCACGGGCGAATCAGAAATCTTCCCATCAGCAGATTTGGTCATGATGGAGCTTCGACTACCTTCAAAGTAACACGAGAAGGGGAATAATTCGGCACACCGTATTTTCCATCCTACAATCAAAAAAAATAAAAGTGTCAGGGAAAGCAATTGCTGGATGCTTCAGACTGTGCCAAAGAGAAAATCCCAAAAAATAGAATTGTTGAAGAACACCCCTACAATCCGTCCTACTCAGATAGAGACTCAACATAGAAGTAAAACATGGAACAGTCAAAAGCTTATTACCAAAAATCCCAAAAACTTCATATGGCTTGATTGATGGTATTGGTTCCAACTATCCGATTCATATGACAAACTTACCCCGCAATGGAATCTGATGCAAACATCAACCGCTATGGGATTTTATCTTTTGTATCCTTTTACTTCTTTTCTTGCTTTAGTTACAACAAAATACATATAGGAGAGTTATTCAGGAACAGGAACCCTCTGTTATTTTGGCCTATGGTGTACATTTAGCACAGAAGATAAAACGGGTAATTTTTCTTCTTTTCACTTAAGGTTGTAACCTTCTACTCTTTTTGCTGATTCCTCATTCACACGAACAATAAGCAGACAACAGAAACGGAACTTAGTCTACCACCACAAGACAGAATCATAAAGCAGGGAATGAAGTGGAGTAACTTACTAGAAGCTGCATCTGAATCACCTAGAACTGTTCCGAGCAACTTGTGGACTGCAACACAGTCTTTGAGCCTCCATTGCTTCACAGGACCTGGTGCTCCATTTCTAATAAAACACAGTAAGGACCCACCTCAGTCTCTTTCAAATGCAAGCACAAAGTATCAATCCATAAAAGCTTATAAGCGTTCAATCCTAGATTACAAAAGACAAAAGGTACTAGTAAGAAAATATACGCTGTATCCTCAATTAGTTTGATGACTTTGGACTTCTTGCTAGGCTCCAAAAGGAATGACATTTCTGCAGCCGCAGCTCTATGCATCAAGGAATCTTCACAAAACAGAGTGAAGAGAAAGCATTAGCAATACTATACAAATTATCAAACAGAAATTTACTTCTGGAAACTGACCGTAATCATTATTCTGTAAAGATAACAAGAGGCAGAATAAAACCTTTGTGTTTCTCAAGGAAAGAGTTGTTTGCTTCAGTTAGAGAGTTCTCATGCACTTGACTGCAGAGGATGAAAAAACATTATAAAGATCGATAAAGTTTTTATAAATCTATGCTTATGCTGCCAATACTGAAATAGATTAGGAAATAAACCTCAGAGTAGCACGTTCCGCTTCTAACACACTCCAAACAAGTTTTTCTGAATCAGTTACTGGAGCTGGCATACTGTCCACTTTATGGAAAAACCGAATCTGCCACAAAAACCGCAAAATATATTTATGAATTGGAAAAAAAAAAAAAAAAAAAAAAAAAAAAAAAAAAAAAAAGAGCTCTGTAGTAATAGGTTGCATATTCTGTGCTCAACTGTATTGAGCATCAAACAAGGAAACTAGCTTCGAAGGCATACCAAACAACGATGAGTATCAGGGCTATCCGCGTCCAATCTAAGGAGATGCTTTACCGCCTGAAAAAAAAAAGCAATTCTAAGAATCATCACCAAATAACTAGGAAGCAAATACAGAGCGTAGCTCTTGAATACACAATAGATACAGTATTTGAGGGCTTAAAGATAAAAAGAAACCAGAGATGAAACTAAATTCTAAATTCAACATATGGATTCTCGGAGACATAGACAAACAAACATATGATTCAAAAAATGCAAATATCAAGCATGCATTACCTGATAGGCAAGTAAGATCTTCTTCCTTCTCATACTCAGCTCAAAGGAGAGCAAGTGTGTTTCCAACGACTCTGATGAACTCTTTTGAAGCAACTTCAAGTACTTAGTAGCTTCCAACAATGGATCTTCAACCTACAGCAACACAGAAACACCATGAAGAGACTGTAACGTACATATCCAATGCCTACATGATGTACCATGTTTGAGGAATAAGAAATTGGAAACTGAGAAGAAAGCATCATAAATCTAAAGCACCTGCAACAATTTCACACCGCTGGGATCCGTATCAACAGGTTTGGCAGGTTGCCGTTTTCCAGATTTTGAAACTCCGCTAGCAGTTGTTTCCTCCTCGTTTTTATCTTCCGCTTCCTACAAAATAAAAATGTTTTAAAAGCTTAGCCTGGTTACAAGATCGCTGAGATAGAGATGCAAAACTTCGCATACCTTCTTGGCACGGGCTTCCGCTTTCCTCTGCTTTTGCCTCAGCTTCTTTTTCTGAGCAGGAAGCAACTTGGACATCTCATCATCTTCTTCATCAGCTGATTTGGAAGGTGAATCGTACAGTTTTATATAGCACCTGCATGAAAAGAATCAGTGAATCTAGTAGATCAAAACTTCACATGCTCATACAGGGTGTGCTCAATATCCACAAAGAAGCATTGCAGTGGACGTTCATGTGAATGAAATGGCAAAATTATTTTTCCAAAATAATACAAAATATTGTTAGAAATTGTTGAAAGATCGAAAGCACAACTAATAAACTTGAAAACTTTTAATAGCTTGCCAAACACTTGCAACAGCATATGGCCACCCTTTGAAGGAGTTAGTTACATTGTTGATTTTCCTTTATGGCACAAATGCAGCTTTATAAGTAGAGATCAATTTGCCCAGAATTGGAGTAAGTCTTTGTGATATACAGGTACGGGAATGACTACATGGAAATATGCCTGAACCCCTGCCCCATACTCGGGACTTAAAAATAAAGGGATATGCACGACTTGCTAGCTAAAGGTTTGGTTTATATGTAATATGACGTGAAGCTAAAACCAGACAGTAAAAGCTACACAAATCAAATTTATCACTAGACAAGGCATCAGATTTAACTCCATGACACTTAAAATTGTCATATAGTGTACACCTCGAAATTTGAGAAGTTTCAAGTAGGACACTAGTGATTGGAACTCTAAAGCATGACTAGCAACAGATTTTCAAGTAATGCCTTCAGGGGAACCGAAACGGGGACAAGGACAGTTTTGGCGTACGATGGACTCAAAAGGTAACATAATTGCTTGAATATCCAACTGCTGAGCAGCATTAAAAATTCACCTGATAGCTCCGGCGGCTGCTTTATGAAAATATGAATGTGAATGCAACCGATCTTGAAATCTTAACATTTCAACATAAGCACGAAGAGTCATTTTTCTTAAACAGTAAGAATGGAAGTCGAATTGGTCCTCGGTCATGTCTGCATAGTGCTTCTCCACGGCAAGGAACTTTTTGAGAGAACGTCCAAGATCACCTTGTCGGAAGTAACTATCTCCAGAAGCAAGCTCATACCTTGCAAAAGCAGAGGACAACAGTTAATAATATTTCCTGGCCTGGGATCGGTCAGCATTTTTTACTAATTATATCTGAGAAACAACATAAAAATAAAAAACAGAAGACGCACCACATGCACTGCATGTCGTGCAAATTATTGTGTTGATCCCCATCCTTGGTAAACAATACAGCCGTCTTCTCAGCCAATCCCACCTGCAAAATAAAAATTTTGAAACGTGTTACATTACATATATTGCAAGATTCATAATTACATACACACAGACATAGAGACAGAGACAGAGAAAACGAGTAACACATACCTGATCAGCCTGAAGCATGCGCTTCACACATTCACTGTTGATAAAGCGGTCTGCAAGATCCATGCACCTAGCTTCATCTGCCAAAGCTGCTGCTGCAGCTAGGTCACCTGCATGCTTCATTATCCTTCCCTGTGAAACAGCAAAAACCGAAAGCTGAGGTTAACTAACCATATCACATTATAGTCTTCAAAACAAAAACTAATAAAAAATCTTAAGACGTAATCTGGAAAAAACTAGGAGGTACATTTTTACCTTACCAGTCTTCTAACCTACACTAAATAAACTCATGATACATGCATATCTTGTTGAAGAAATAAACATGAGAACTCAAAACATAAACATGAGAACTCAAAACATAAACACATGCAAAGTGGATATTCTGAACCACAACTCCAATAAATAACTTGGGTTCACGTGAATGAACATATTAAAGCAACCATAGTTAAATCTAAGCAGATAGAAACAGACCTTGACCAAGTAAAGATCAATAACAGTTGGAGTGTGTTCAATAGCCTCGTCTATTTTAGCCAGAGCTGTCTCATACTGGCCGCGTCTGTCATAATGCTGAGTCAACATAACCCCATAATTAATATCTAAAGAAAGGAGAGGGAGAGAGAAAGATAAGATAAACTGAGCAAAACAAAAAGCTATAGTCAATACCTGAGCTAACAAAAACAAAGTCCACAGAAGTGTTGAAGGAGGCTCCTTCTCTGACCTGCAAATTGACACCAATTTCACTCGATAAGGATTGGAAAATTTTAGTGGTCCACCAACAACTACCAAATAATGTAATTATTAACCCTGACAACTTTGCAAGCACTAATTTCAGGTGTAGTAGTGTATATTCTGGGTTCAGAGGGAGATTGACAAAATTACAATCACACAAACTCTTATCTGAAAACAAAGACCGATTGTACACAAATAGATGATAAAATTGGATATTGATGTACAGCAAACATGACGTAAAAGAGAATGGTAATGAAATGCCTCAGTCATAATGGAAAATGATTCCTCTATTGAATTTTTTATGAACCATCGTTCACAAATTTATCTTCGACCTTTGCTCAGTTATAAGTAGAAAGCTTATGATGTCAAATTACCTTCCTGGATATCCTCCAGTAATCTTGATAGAATTTTCCAACTCAAGAATCAATTGCTCGATAATGTCTACCTGTAGAAGCAAAGATGACATCAGTATTGACAATCATTGTTATTCCCCTAAAATAACCATTTGAACTCCAGATCACAACAAAGCATGCAAACGAGTTCATCATTTAGTTGAAAATAGCTTGACAAACCTTGCCAGGGTGCTCGTACAAAGGGCAGAGATCAGAGAACAATGAAGGAACCCCCTAAATGCACAAAAAGAAGAAAGTGTAAATAGTTGACCCAGACGAGGTTTAGAAGTATTTATAAACAGACTTCTATACAATCAACTAAAGCAGGTCTCAAGACACTAACTTAAAAATATTAAAGGGATACCTTGGTTAAGAGAGGACGAATATAGTTATCTGCCGCTTCCCGGAATTGTTCTCCTTGGAGAAAATCAAGTGGTATTCTCTATAAATAAACAAATGAAGATTTCAACACATTATATCGTTCACATTGAAACAAGCACACATAGTTCCTAATACCATAAAATGTAAATGAACTATGAAAAATATATATCGTTTGGCTAAAAACTTCATAGCATGAGTATTACGTAAAACAGCAAATTAAGCATCACACTAAAATGAGATCTAGGGAAAATATGGGCCTAAATCCATGTGAAGTTGAGGCCATAAAACCCCATAAACTACGATTAATACATATAAATCCGGACATGAAAAAGTAAAGCATTCATTACATTTAAATCAAATCAATCACTGTCAATATTAACACCTAAGTTGTGCATACCTGCTCATCTCAGTTGACTGAAACTTAACATGGTATTATGATATTACTGTTATGTAAATGTCTATTATTCACAAAGCCATATAATAACTTCTGTCGACAGTAAGAAATCATTTAGACCACTATGACATTAGGCCACTACAGCTCACTTGTTTTTCACATGCTAAGAAATGTAAAATGTGAGTTGGAACTGTGTGCTTGTCTGGTGGTGGGTAAAGGTTAATGAGGTGTGAGAACTCTCATTCACATCCCTTCATTTTGTGGCAGCAGCCTTACATATGAAGATTTTACAACTGACAACTGAATTAAACTGAACAAATCAGTCAAACTGAACAAGAAAGAGATAGAAGAATAGAACAACTCTTTAAAATGTATACGTTTTGAAGATTTTGAATCAGCTAAGCTTAGTCACAAAATGAATTCAACATTACACACCAAATCATCAGCCCGTCATATCTCAATTATTGACTGGACAATCAGGTCTTCAGGTAGGAGCATATATCTTTTCTGGAAAAGTTGTTTTACCTTAACTGCAGAGGACCAAGTATATTGCTCCCTTAACGATTTGTACAAGGCATCTAATTTTTGAATTTCATCTGACGAATACTGGCCATTCTCTGAAGATAAGCCTACACATTTTTGCAATCCAGTATAATATCTGCATCAAACAAAAATGTACAATTCAATTGACAGCTTCCACTTGAATGCACACATGAATAATTTGGAGTACCATTTTGGTATCAGTAGAGAATCTCAAGCAACCATGCAAGCTGTTACTCTCAATTTTGTCTTTTAAGATATATGGAGTTATGGACCAAGTTCTGTGCCATAACTACAATACAAGCTAACAAGATGTCATATCTAATTAGCATGACATAACGTCAAACACTGCTCGGAAAAATTGCACATTTAAAGACGTATACAGAATCAAGGGTTGAAACCAAGAGCTTATGCCGTATATTGTTTAGTTCCTTAAGTGCGTATCTACATTGGAATGACGTAACAAGGTCGCGACATAATTCTAGAATTTGGAAGTAGAGAAGAACCTGAATCGAATCAACTTTCTTTTTTGTTTAATTACTCCAAACTAGAGTATTCTTTTAACCAAGGTTCAGGGGAAACCCTAATTTTAACATATTTTCATGGTGACAAGCACTAAAACAAAGAACTATCGTGGTTGTTGTTGCTCAAACTTGGTCGACTACATTAAATACTTTTAATGGCATGTTCATTTTGAGTATGATTTGATAAGAGTCATTACTAGGCATAGGTCATAGCTTCATTAAGCAAACACAAATCCAGGCTACAGTGGTAGTTTCACGTGCAAAGAGACAAGGAAAGAAGTCGACAGTCAAATTTTCTATTTCACTATTTGCTCATTCACTAAGGTAGACCACCACAACTGCATTACCAGCATGCACGACATATAATAGAAAATAATAGTGCTTGGTAAAAAAGATAACCTGTAATTGTCAGGATTCATAGACAGCAGAACCCTATAAATTTTCTCTCCCTCCTCAAGGCGATTAAGCTTCACTAGCAAAGACACTTGCTGTTCCTTGACTGCTAACTTATCAACCTGCAACAACAATATAGGAGACATGATCATGAACTAAGCACACACCTAACATTCTCAAACCAAGCACTTCTAGGAGCTCTAGCAGACATGATGATGAACATACAATTCTTGACTCTTTCTTCTGTAGCTCTTCCAGAGCTCTCTCAAAAAGCCCACATTCCTCGAGTAACGAGACCTGCATATCAACAGCAGATGTTTATCAAGAAAACATGATGAACTTCTACCCTTTTAATTTAGATGTGGAATACCGTATAAAAGTAACAAACACACACCTAAAGAACTAGAAAAATTAGAACTGAAAGAATGCAGATAATACAACATATTGGCATCCTGGTACGAACTCTGAGTAAATGCCCACACACCGTATGTGGTAACAATAATGAGACGTCGTATTTTTACTTTGGCTGAGAAAGTACATAACAAAAAGCAATGACTGGAAGAGATCGACCACATGGAAACCAAGTATAACAGCTGGACAAAGCAACCTAAGTCCCTACAGAACGCAAAGCCACCATGGAAACTTCTGAATTTCATATTTCTGTATATGAAAAGAAGTATAAGCAAATCCACAAGAAGCTCAGTAAGCTCTTGAAATAGGTGGTTTCCAAGTCCTTGCCTAAGTCATTGTCATGCCTTGCGTAAAAGTGAACCAGTAATCACATTTAACATACTAAACTATTTGACTTCCGTCAAGTTTAAGCTATTGTGAGAAACCTTAAGACATCGGCAAATGATACTAAGCCCGCCAAATCCTCACATATAAAGATACTCAATTTCATCGTCTTGTATGTACTATGGAAAGGCTCGCACAAAATTGGAGGTGATACATAATTCCAAAGCTTATATTAACTAATCTAGAAATCTACACTCGCATCCTTTTGGACAAGAAGAAAATTGGAAATGGTACTCCAACGATTGCCTAACAATAGAGTCAACAGGCCCCATTTGTTATACTTCTAGTCAGTGACTTATATTCAGTCTCCCAAGTCAAAATGACATACATGAATCTGGCATGTCAATATTGATTGATAGTTACTAGAGTTTCAAGGAAACCTGATAATGGTAACAATTAGTCAGTAATCATGACCGATTAGGCTACTGCCATACAAAACATTATCCCAGATCTCACCAACATACACTTGCCATTTTTAAGCTTAATATACCAAGTAAAACACCTTAAATTAAAATTGTAAAAGTGTTAAGAACCGTAAATAATTAACCATGTTAAAGTAACCGATTATCCTATGAGATAAGGCTTACGAATAATGCAAGGTAATAATGATGTCTAAAGATGTGGCCAATACTTATTAATCAAAGGACGCACCTTGTACAAAAGTATTTCTCCGTGTTCACAGCGTTCGTTATCCGGAGGATAATCATCTTCTAGTGTGCCCTCGTAGGCTTCTAGGATCTCAACTGCTTTTGAACCACTGACATACAAATTTGAAGGGTTAATAACTACACATTACACAAGAAATTGCCGAGCATATGGAGAAGAAATGATTTATAACTTATACAAGGAATGAAATATATGTACACACAATCAGAAAGTAAATGATTCCTCCATCGAGCACCAGAACTAAGGTCCACCATCCATGCATTATATCATTGCTACTACCACCTACCCAATACAACATCACTACTAAAACACCAACAACCTCACTGCCATTACGCTTAAATAACAAATCCTTCAGAAAGTCTTACAAACAAACTTTCTTTCTCAACAATCATATGACCTGTTTTCTTTTCTTTTTTTTTTTGGTTAATTGAAGTCAGACAAATGAAGGGGTATTTAACAAAGCCATGTTCCCTCATACATGTCAAGAAACTGGAAAGATCAATATATGGCCCACGAGGAAAACAGCTAAAACTGTTAAGTCTGGTATTGAGAGCTAAATTAAGACATACTTATAGTTTAGATGATGGGAGACAGCAAAACCGATCCAGTTCATGCGATGATTTGGCTTCAGCGTCAGAAGTTGTTGTCTAGTCTCAACAAAACCTGATAGATCCCGCATTTGTGCCTGTATATCAAACGTGGATTTGTCAGCGACAAAGTAACCGTGTCACGTTACCCAAAAAGAAAAGAGGGTTTTACAGGACACATCCATTTCTTAAATTAAAAAGAAAATAAAAAACTTCACAATGCTAGATAAATATAGAAAAGGCCTATAAGACGTTAGTGTGGCATAAGTAACTAACACTAAAGAAAACATGTGGTGACTAGTAAGAGTCAACTACTAAATAATGGGATAAATAGGCCAACCTGTAGGAGAGAAAGGTCCCTCAGAATTTCAATATTGTCAGGATCGATCCTCAAAGCATTACGATAGCATTTTATCGCCTCTCTGTATTCCCTGTCTGATCGATATAGTAGACCATAAACATGCCAGCAGACATGACTTTTAAGGTCATTCTGCAATATTAAAGAAGTCATACATTAGACCACGGACATAAGCCATGTGGACAGAGGAGCAACAATGAAACATAACAAATGAACTTCAAAGCATCACAACCTTAAGGCCACGTCGGACAAGATCATACGCTTCTGATTTACGGTCCATGCAATTCAGCGTCAGCCCTTTCATTGATAAAGTTTCTAAAAACAATAGAGCATATAGAAATTAGAGACTGGTGCAAGAAACCTTAAGTACTGAACAAACAAACGTAGAAACATTGACAGATTTTGATTGTATATTGGTCATAAGAAATAGGCAAGCGGACTGTCACATGCAATTCACGGTGTTATACAATTTGGTAAAGGAAACAAAACATAATGTTAGGTATAACCGTTTCTGGAATACTTGTTGTCTTTAATATGTACTCCTTGATATCTTATATAAGTTATAAAACTAACTAGTAACAACAGCCAAACACAAACTATCAGGTAATGGAATTGGAAACAAAAAACCAAGCTAAATCACATAAACGATAGAATAAAAGAGCTGTGGAGTCTCTATCAACACTGATTATTAGACTGAATGGTGGAGATATATACAAATATAGCTTTCGAACAACATACCTCCATGATCTGGAAACTTTTTCAATATAGCATCTGCCGCTTTTAAACCTTTCTTATATTGTTTAGTTTCATAAGATTTCTGCGATGCAAAGAAAAACACATAAGTACCTAGCACATAAAATGATAAACGTACTCCCTGACTTCTTATAAATTCTTAGCTTTTGCACAGTAAACCATAGCTATATGAACAAATCAGAAAGATTAATCATATAATGATATAAATATCAGAGTAAAAACATCGATAACTAAACATGTCTTAGCTTAACATTTTCATTTCGAAAAAAATAACAGGTTTGAGCATTGTAACTGAGATCAAATAATGTATGACTGAAAGAATCTTGGGGATGTAATATATATTTCCAGAAAATCAAAAGGCTGATTAATTAAGTTTTAGCTAATTTTCTTGCCTAACTGAGAAGCCTGGTTAGTTTCAGTTGGTGTGTTAGCTATTAATATTGATTACAGTTAGTGTGTTAACAAGACAATACGATTTTCAGTTATTGCTTATATACATGAGTACAAACATAGAACCATAAGACGACAACCGTGATTATAAAGAATACAATTTTCATTCAAACAAGAACGTCCACACTTCCCAATACCAATAAACAACTTGGCAGGCAAATTCCAGCCCAAATCCTTTAGTATGAACTAAGAATGTTCCTACTCATCACATTATCAACTAATTTCCCCAAAACCCCACATGCAGAACCCCGCAGAAAGGAAAAAAAAAAACTAAAATCAATCTGCAGCACACTGTAATCCCCAATACAAGCATCATCCTCAATCACCTTAAAAACCGTCTTCCTTTAGTATCAATCAAGAATTTTCCTACTCATCACGTGAGTAGGTTGTTATCCCCCAAAACCCCACATGCAGAACCCCACAGAAAGAAAAAAACCCTAATTCTTAAAATCAATCTGCAGCACACTGCAATCCCCAATACAAGCATCGTTCTTTGATCGAAACTAAGCCTTAAAAACAGTTCATAGAATGAATGAATTCATAAAACTACTCTCTTCCTCCAAAATCAAACACAAAACCCTAAAATAACATCTCCAAGAAAAGAATAAAAAAAGTGATAACCTTCATAAATAGATAACTGTACTACCACTCACAACACTAAAGCAAGATTATATCTACAATCTCCTTAACAAAAAACAAAATCTAGGGTTTCGATGAAAAATTAACTGAAATCGGAAAGAAAAAAATCAATCTTTCCGACGATAAACGAGTTCAGATGTTAAAAAATAGAGACAGAGAGGGTAAAACTTACGACGATGAGCTTAAAGAGATTGGCTTCTTTAGGAGGAAGAGAAGCCCCCATGGTTGCAGATAATCGAGAGATGAAGAGAAGTGTGTAGGTTAAGCAGTGATGTGGCGTAGGGTAGGTACTGCCGCAAAGTGTATAGAGAGGAAAGCGAAGATTGGAGAAGAAGAAGATGGAGGAGGAGATGGCTGTGGTTGCTGAAGTGCAGGAAGCCCTACCTTAGCAAGTAGCAGTAGTAGAAGAGAAAGAAGAGGAAGAAGTGTGTGAAGTATAATAAATGAGGTTTGTGCAAAGCGAGATAGGGGTGTTTACGTCATTTTATTATTCCAATCTTGACCTCTAGTTGTATACAATGTAGTTAATATCGGATATCGGTTCATCTCGGCCGGGACCGATACACTGATACGATTTTATATCGGGGATATTATCGTTGAAATATCGATTCTAGATTTAGAGACTATAATTTTATATTAAACATTTCTCGACACATTTTCGGATAAGATATAATAGATAACATCAATTTTATCAAAAAAACAAAAGAGTAACTTTAGTAGACTTGCTTCGAGAGCTACATGCACCTCTACTACCACCTGGAAGACTTTCTTCGCCAAAATTACCCTTAAACTTTATAGAAAACGACCAATACCGTCTCATATCAAGAAATGTAGGAAAATTTCGTATCGACCGATACGGCCGATATTTGACCGAAACGGCCGATATTCGACCGATACGGCCGATATTATCAGGCGAATATCGTATCCCCGATATCCTTCTTATCGTATCGTTCTGGGCCGATATCCGAAATATCCCCGATATATCGGCCGATACGGCCGATATTGATTACATTGGTTGTATATTATTGGCATCTACCATTTTTTATTTTTTTCCAGATACGGCACAGCTAGCCAACCCCCGAACGGACCTAGCAAACTGGACTAGCCACACTTCTTTTTTTTTTCTTTTTTCGTTCTTTATTATTTTCTTTTGTACAAGTGAATGGCAAAAATATACACACACAAAATTGAGATAGGTATGTTGCTCATGGATATAAGCGTGTTTTGTATGAAATTGTGTTAGAGAATTTCTCTCAATTAGGTGCAAGTAAAAAATGTTCAGCATTGATGTTGTGGTATAAATGTTCAGTATTGAGATTTGGTGTGAAGCTTGTGGTAGAAATGATGAGAGCATTGTATATCTTTTCTTGGAGTGCACACATATAACGCAAGAGTTGTGTGGAGAGGAATTGGAATCAGCATTGATGTTGGGAGAAATAATTGAAGCTCTGTCTCTGAATGTGTTACTACTTGGTTTTCTAATAACACTGCAGCAGATGACTATAGATGGAGTTACTCTACAGTGATTGGAGTGTGAATCATCTTGAAAAGACGAGGGTACCCAAATACACCACAATTTTTTTTATGATGCAAATAATGAATTTTATTAATTTTGGAAAACTCCCATGTCTAACAATAACTGGCACTCAATGTGTCTAGGCGGTTGATCAAACCAGGTTTGAGTTACACCATTCTTCCTGTTGTATTTAGCTAACCTATCAGCAAATTTATTACATAATTTAGGAATGAAATTACACATCGAACGAGGGATTGTGTTTAACTTATCAATTGCATCCAACAAGATGTCTTCATTCTCCCAAGCAATCCCTGAAGATGTTTTATTGATATAGCCTTCTATATTTTTGAGATCAGTTTCAAAAATAACATGTGTATTCCTCAAAGCATGACTCCAGTTGACTGCATTAGAAAATGCAAGACATTTCGCGCTCTCTGAATCTCTTACTCCTGCATAGCATTTTGATTTTCCTCCACACCATTTTCCTGTAGAATCACGAAGGATAAGAGCAATTCCAGTTAGTCTCATTTTAGGATCAAATGAGGCATCACAATTAATAGTATAAAATGGATTATTTGGTGGTTTCCAGACAGGGGTTATAGTATTGTCTTGTGACATTCTATTTTGGTTTACTCTATTCTTGTTATTGAGGTTATCAATGTAACTGGCAAAACTTAGAGCTCTTCTAGCGGTTGCAATGGGATCAGCCTTCGTATTCTGGAAGTTTGTTTGCATCTCTGATTCCAGATTGTCCAAGCGACTATCATAATACGATTTAGGTTGAATCCCTGAGAAGAGGTCTGAGTAGCTTGGTTCAACCAGTTTTCAAACGCCAATGTCACATCATTCTGTATTGTTGCTAGAACTGCTGCTCCTCTAGGTATCTGCATCCATACAGCTCTTGAGAAAGGACAGAAGAACAAAACGTGCAGAAGAGATTCATCAAATTGCTTGCAGAGTGGACATAAGCAATTAATGTAATTTCATTTTCTTGAGAGTCGCAGTTTTGTTGGCAGAATGTCAGAAAGCACTTTTCACCAAAAATGTTTAACTCGAGGCCAAGTATCTATGCTCCAGAATTGCTTCCAACATGTATTTGAGTTACCAATTTTCTGAGAAATATGTAGATTACCAATATTATATTCATGAAGTTTGTTGTATGCAGACTTCAGAGTGAAGTTTCCATTTCTTGTAAGGACCCAGACAAGTTTATCTTCCACGACATTAGGAATTCTCATGTTGATTATTAGGTTGGATGTATCTGAATCGAACAAATAGTGTAATAATGACACATTCCATTCTCTGCTGCCTTGAATGAATAATTCTTGTACCCAAATATATGATTCATTGTCTGTATTTCCTTGTCTTGGTATTGGAGGATGATCCAAACCAGTAATCCACACATCAATCCAGATTTTTATTTTTTCCCCATTTCCCAATCTCCACCTGTTATGATCCTTTATGAATTGAATTTGTTTCTGAAGACCCTTCCAAGCCCAAGAACAATCTGTCTTGAGAGTTGCATGAAGTATATGAGTACCAGGAAAATATTTGGCTTGCATAGCCTTTACCATTGCTCCTCTGTGTTAGTACAAATTCTCCAGACAAACCTTACAATAAATGCTTGATTCAAAATTTTCAAATCCCTAAAGACTTGACCACCAAATTTTTTACGTAAACCAAGTTTTTTCCATGAAGTAATGTAGATACCGTTATGCTCTTGAAAACCCCGCCAAAATTTTAGCTGCAGAGTGTCAATCTGTTTGATAATTTCAGTTGGTATTTGTAGACAGCCCATAGAGTAGGCTAGAATTGTATTAGTAACGGTCTTTATCATAAGTGATTTGTTGCACTGTGACATAGACTCACTATTCCAATTGAAAATACGGTTTTTAACTCTCTCCACCGGTCCAGTGAAGCAACTAACCTTACTCTTTCCAATGACAAGAGGAATTCCTAGGTATCTTTCATTAGAATTCATCTTATGTACCTTTAATCTTCGAGTAAGTAACCTGCAAAACCTTTGTGCTACATTTGCACTATAATACACACTTTATTTACTAAAGTTCACCATCTGACCAGAAGCAGATCCAAAATCATCAATTATTTTAAGTAGATTGTTCACATTATGCAAATCAGCATTAATGAATAGCAAACAATCATCGGCGAAAAATAAATGAGATATTTAAGGAGCATTTGGAGCAATTTGTATACCTTCTATCTTCTTGGACTGTTCAACCTTGAGGAGTTGTCTGGAAAAAGCTTTCATAACAATTATAAAAAGGTAAGGTGACAGAGGGTCACCTTGTCTTACACCTCTTGAAGGAAAATATGATTTGCATTGAGAACCATTGAGAAGTATAGAAATCTGAGTTGTGCTAACACATTGCATGATGAGATGGAAAAAATCTGAGCAGGACCCTAATTTCAGCATAACATCTTTTAAAAATGACCATTCAGGCCTATCAAAGGCTTTGGACATATCAAGTTTCAATGCTAAATATTTGTTGACTTCCTTTTTGTTCTTCATTGTATGAACAATCTCTTGAGCAAGATGGATATTATCTGTCATTTGTCTTCCTTGAACATATGCAGCTTGAAGTGGCGATATCACCTTTCTCATTATCTTTTTCAGTCTCATTGATAAGATCTTTGAGATGATTTTATAATAGGAGTTGCAAAGAGGTATAGACCTTAGATCAGAAGGGAACTGTTTGTTTTTTGTTTTTGGAATAAGTGAAATATATGTGGCATTTAGGCTCTTAAGAAGATATCCTGTCTGGAAAAATTGTTTCACAATTTCAATAACATCATTACCTACAATATCTCAGTGATGTTGAAAGAAACCAGGTGGGAATCCATTTGGTCCATGTGCTTTCCAAGGCTTCATGTCTTTTAAAGCTTTAAATATCTCATCATTTTCTGGAATTCTCATTAATTCCAAGTTTTCTGAAGAAGTAATTAATGAAGGAATATAGTTCAATATGTCTTCATTTCTTTCAGGTTCTGAAGAAGTGCGTAGTAAACTGTAATGATCAGTTAACAACTTTTCCAGCTCCTCCCTAGTAGTGCACCAGTTACCATTTTCATCTTTTAAAGCCACTATATTATTTCTAACCCTTCTTTTGTTTGCATTAGCATGGTGATATTTTGTATTTCTGTCCATTTGGAGATAATACTCATCTCTAGATTTTTGGCCCCAAAATTCATGTTAAATTTGATGCCAATGATCTATTTGGTTTTCCACGTGTAATACTTCATTATTGTTGTCTGAAAGTTGGCTGTCTTGTTGTAAGGCTTCTAACTGTTGATGAAGAAGATATATATTGCTTTGAATATCACCATATTTCTCCCTGTTCCATTTTGAGATATATTTCCTTGCAGTAATGAGTCTTCTTGATAGTCTGAAGCCATGTGAGCCATTGTTCCCATGTTGTAATTATCTCATGTTTCAAAGTTTCATCTTTCTCATAACATTGGAAGTATTTCCAATTCTTTTTCCTATTACCATGCAATGAAGAAGTATCTAGTATTATTGGGCAGTGATATGAACCCAATTGGGGAAGATCTAAAAGTTTGGAGTCTGGCAAAGAAATGAACCAATCACTATTAACTATAGCTCTATCAAGTCTTAATCTTATAATACCAGTGCCATGAATGTTGCTTGACCATGTTAAAGATATGCAGTATATCCCAAATCTTCCAAACCAGCTTCATATATAAGATTGATATAATAAAAAATCCCTTGAAGAATAAACCACATTATGAGAAGTATGATAATAACCAGAAGTAGAAGATAGGCTGCTATTCACATGCAATTTATTGAAAACCATATTTAAATCACCCAAAACTACCCATGGTTGTGTGATACTTTGGCTTAAATTTTGTATATAAGTCCATTGCTTATCTTTATGTTATGGATATGAAGACCCATACATGCAGGTAAGTAGCCATTCTGGTTTTGAGGGATCATCTTTCACTAGACAGTTAATTATCCAAAAGTCTGCATTCACAACATTAAAATGGAAACCATCTTTCCATAGAAGAATTAGTCCACCAGCTAACCCTCTTGAGGGTATAAGCTTATGATTGGGAAATTTATATTGTCTAATTAATTTTTTCATTTTATCCTCACTTATCTTAGTTTCAGAAATAAAAATAACATTAGGGTTATATCTATTAAGAAGATCTTTAAGATGGTCTATAGTTGTTTTATTGGCAAAACCTTGGCAATTCCAAGCTAGGATTCTCATGATTCTAATGTGTGGTGTATTACTAAATAAGCAATATGACACGTGTTTATGCAAGGAAAATGAGTTATGAGAATAATGCAACATATTAATGACTATGGTAAAACAATGAGAGTTTGTAGAAGAGTACAATAATACCTCAGTTGCATTCTCCTCCATATGAAGCTCAGGATTCTTCTTTGTGTTATTGCAATGCATATCAATTTCTCCAGTTTCCACCCCATTTATATTTCCCTTATTTGAGTTTGTTGGCAGATCATTAGTAACCCCACCATGACAAGCTAAAACAGATCCTTGAATAGATGGATTCGAGTCATTGTCATGAATTTCTTGGTTTATTGCTCTTTTAGTTATTCTTTCTACACCATGCATTGACTTTTCATCATGCACATCATCATTAGTTTCATTTCCTAGATTAGTAGGAACACTACCCGATTCCTTTTTAGCTCGGTGCTCTTCATATTCTCTAGAAAGTGTATTACAGTAAGTCCTCTCATATTTCCAAACGAATTGTTGGGTGTGGTTGTTAGAACCCCGTATTTTCAATTGGTATAAGAGCAGGCAAACACATTAAATACCTTATAAGTCTGTGTTTGTAGCAATCTGATTTCTGTTAACTCAAATATCTCTTATTTTAGCACATATAGAGATTGTGAGAGCATTGCTCGGTCGAACTCGCATGCATTGCTATCTCAAGCATGTTTGTCAATGTTAGTGATCAAAATTATAAGTCTTGATTTCTAGTCTATTATAGATAAGTCTCGGACTAGGATAGAAAGTGTAGTTGAGCTCAAGGACTTCATGGCGAGTCATCATACAAGTAGAAGAATTACTCAAGGAACCGGTGGAACTTCTCGACAAAAAGGTATGTGAAGACTTGAACTTATCTGTCACTCAAAAGTCTATCTACTCGATATCCTACTCTTTCAGACAAGAAGTCGTATGCTATATATATAGACTTGGATTATACACAGTTGGTATTTCGAGCCGAGTATACCTCGCCTATCTATATCTCGAAATATGTATTCGTAAGCTTTTCTCTTCGATCAAGTTTATCTTTACCATGTGACGAAAGTCATGATATGTTTCAATCATCTTGAAAATTGTTTTGACGAGAAATGGTATAACAACTATATATCGTCCTCTAAGAATGTTTCAATGATTGAGATGAGAGTTTAGATTACATAACCAATGGTGGACATAAGCATTGTTGTGGAAACACATTTATGTATAAGTCCTATTCCTTGAACCAAAGTTTGCGAACTTTGTTGATCAAGAGAACCGGAAGAATGGCATGAGCCAAGTCCGTGAACTGCCGAAGTTCTCAAACCCGAGAATTTCTGCTGGAGTTGACAAACTACTTGCGTGAGCCAAGTCTGCGAACTCAGTCCGCGAACCCAGTCCGCGAACCGGCGAAGTTCTCATACCCGAGAATTTCTGCTGGAGTTTGTAAACTCTACCCGGTAACTGAAGTCCGCGAACCTAGTCTGCGAACTTGAGAAGGTTATATATCTGAAGATGATTTCTGAACTTAAACTTAGAAAGACTAAAGAATGCAGTTTCCAAATCGTGGCTATAAAAGTTCATGAACCAATTCAAGTGAATCAAATCATCTTTGCTTCAATTGTGTCTTGTGTAGTACATGAGATTTCCTTGCAATTGAACAACTCTCTAACTAGTTCATTTTGAAGTCATTTGAACTAGCTATGGTGAAGAAGAACATGGTTGATATGAAATGCTCATATGGCTAACCTTTTGGTTAACTATTGTTGAACCAACAAGTACATACGTTTGGGTACGGTTAACAAACCTAAAAGCGTGCATCGTCACATGTGTATAACAAGCTAAGTTTTCGATCTAACAGTTGAGAAATATTAGCTTGAATCTAAATCAGGTTTTCATCTAACGGTGGATATTGATTGCTTTGTTACCAAGGTAACCTAATTGCAAAACCCGATTTGAAAGACTATATAAAGGAGACATCTAGTGTTGTGCAAAACTAATCCCCACATCTTACTTGTGATACTAGTTTGCGTCCTAGTGTCGGTTCTCCTTTAACCTTTGGTTTTATTCTTCTAAAACCAGGTTAACGACTTAAAGACTTCATTGGGATTGTGAAGCCAGACCGATACCACTTTTATCGTAGTTGTGTGATCTGATCTTCTATCTTCTATCGTAAGAGTACAATCATATTGATTGGCTTGAGATTGATATCTCCGATAGGCAAGATATAAAAAGTAATCACAAACATCTTCGTCTCATTGTTTGTGATTCCGCAATATCTTGTTTCGCTGCCATGCGATTAAGATTGTGGTGAGGTGATTGATAACTCTAGGCTGTTCTTCGGGAATATAAGACTGGATTATCAATTGGTTCCTGTTCACCTTGATTATTATCTAAAGACGGAACAAAACCTTTAGGGTTTATTTGTGGGAGACATATTGATCCTTTGATATACTTGTCTGTGGAAGACAGATTTGGTTATTGTCAAAGCCTGCGATTTTGGGTCGTAGCAACTCTTAGTTGTGGGTGAGATCAGCTAAGGGAATCAAGTGTGCAGTATCCTGCTGGGATCAGAGGCGTATGGAGTACAATTGTACCTTGGATCAGTGGGAGATTGATTGGGGTTCAACTACAGTCTAGTCCGAAGTTAGCTTGGAGTAGGCTAGTGTCTGTAGCGGCTTAATACAGTGTCTGTTAAATCTGGACTAGGTCCCGAGGTTTTTCTGCATTTGCGGTTTCCTCGTTAACAAAATTTCTGGTGTCTATGTTATTTCAATTTCCGCATTATATTGTTTTATCTTTATAATTGAAATAATACAGGTTGTGCGTTAGATCATCAATTAGAGTAATCCAACCTTGGTTGTTGATTGTCATTGATTGATCCTTGGATATTGGTCTTTGGTACCATCCAATTTATTCCTTGCATTTGGTTAAAACTCGCAGCTCCTGCTTGAGTAAATCAAATCAAGAGAGAGATATAAACTCGTTGATATACTTTTAATTGATTGAGTTTTGTTGATTCTCTTAAAAGTATATTCGAGTTTGTCCATACAGATTGCTAAGCGAAATATCAGGTGGTGTTGTTAGACCCCCGCTTTTTCAGGTTTGTTGCTAAAAAAAAGGGTGATATTAATATTTTGTTTCCTAAAGAAAAGGGAAGAATTTTTAGAGTAAATGCTAGGATTAACTCTGTTAGCAGTCAACTACATGGGATCCGAAGAAAAATTATGTTTCCTAAAATCATGGGGAAATTTAGGGGGAAGTTTTAGTTTTTGAATTTTTTGAAAATGGATCGGTTGTTGAGTCAGGCTGGTGAACTGGTTTTTCATGGCTTCAAAAAATTGATTTGGGGGATAATGATGATTCTCGTAATTAGAAAAAACTCAAATGTAACATATTGTAATTTTGCAATATAGCCGGATGGGATAGAACTGTGTTAGGAAATATAGCCATTGTTGACAATACAGTCTCGAGAATAAGCATATGTTAAAGCATAAAGCTCCAATTTAGGAAGGAATCCATTGCAAAATCCAGAGGAACCTGCGAAAAGAACAAAAAGCCATATCAGGAGAGAAAAAGTATAGAAATGGTTTAACAGGATCAAACAACAGAGAACCAAAGAAACTTGTACGTATAACTGCTAAATGAGAAAAATATGATCGGGTTTTGCCATGAAGAAATTCAAAATACAAAAAGTCGATCTAAATCATGAAGATAATCTAACAAGGAATGAGCAACGTTAAAAAAAAAAAGAACAACAACTAAGACATAAAATCTTAAAATATAATCACTATAAACCATTAAGATCAATTGAAGAAAGCTTAAGAAAATGATAAAAGGTATTGGCCGAGTCGACTCATTAAGGTAGCCCGATTGGCAGAGCTAATAAATTATCAAAAATCTATTCTTAAAATGTATTCATAGAGATCTTCCAGATTATAAGCAATAAAATAAATACACCACAATCTTTTTGTTTTAACCTATAAGTCCTCTACCGAATGTGATCGTTTATAGACAGAGTCGAGAAAATACTACGATTCGGTTAACATTTCGTGTGATCGTCTACGGATACGATATCGATACAATACAACAACAAGATAACTTGTATGATTGACTATGGATACAAGATCAAGACAATACAACAACAAAGTGTGTGCTTGATAATAGGTTTGGTAATAACCAAACTCTATAGGGTCACTATCAAGTATTGCAGAGTTAACGTACTAGTGCAATTTACTTTAATTACAATAAACGGAAAAGTAAAGTAAATGGCACATCAAGATTTTGCTAACGAGGAAATTGCAAATGCAGAAAACCCCCGAGACCTAGTCCAGTTTTGAATACTCTCAAAATTAAGCCGTTATACAAAATCTAAACCAACTTCGTATAGTACCAAGCAGACTACCCCTAGCTACTCAGTTCCATCAGTATCCTTGCTCCTTAGATTTCTAGAGTCACACACGTGAATAGCAAGTCCTTTGGATTGTATTCCAAATAACAAAGGAAGAATTTGTTTGGTAACCACTCTAATCAATCTTGCTACAAGATATAGATGAATTGTTAACAAAGACACTTATGCTTAATCTAATAAACCCCTTTGTCTTGTTAGATCAATCTAATTATTGAATACCGAAATAATCAATCTTTAGATTTGTAATCAATCAATATAGATCTCAAAGATAAACTATAAGGTGATGTCGATCTCACGCAACTAATCAATCAGATATATCAAAGATAAACCGATTCTAGTTGGATCCCAACCGATCAAGTTTTGTGCACTAAATCCACAAGATACGAAAACTAATAAGAATTCTTTTTCGTCTTCAAATCTTCTATTGCCTTCAAATACCTGCAGAACACCGCTTGAATCTCTTGTGATCAATCACGCACAAAATGGAGTCTGTTAACAATGGATTATCACAAGATATCTTTAGATCAAACAAAAGTTCTAAAGATCCTGTCGATACTTTGATCTAGTCTGAGTGAATTTTATATCAGAAGAGAAAATTCTGAAGAATAAACAAACTAGGTGCAATCAAATTTTCGACAACTGTTACGCAAACAAATCAAATTAAAAACTAATAACACTGCAATTATCTAATTTCCCACCAACGGTACTCGTATAGCTTCTTGATCTCAAGTCTTTAAATGAGCGGTCGTAAGAGATTTCACATAATTAGGATACTTTCCTCTCTGAATAGACGGCTCCACCAGAAACAACAAGAAATGAAGTTTGCCTGGCTTTTAGGATAGTTTGCTAGAAATGCAAACTTAAGTATTTATAGACCAAGAATGTTTGGACACCAAGGAATTTCCAAAAAACGAAAATATTATCAAGATATGCAATGAATGCCCAAATTCGGTTTTCCTAATTCTGATAAATACTGGTCCAATATTTCTGAAATCTCTCATAGAAAATCTTCAATTAGTAAATGCACATTACTAATTTTTATTCTCTAGAGCTATGCATTAATTGCTGGTAATTAAAGCATATAAAACCAAAAACTTTAATTAAAGATTCTTAATTTATTTCGGCATAGGATCACCTTGAGTACCAAGGAATATCTTTGAACAATAAATGATAAGAGTTATTTCTCGTGTTCGGTATGTTGACATCTTTTCACTGCAAATCCTTATTTCATATTTACATGAATTTGCTTCTTGGAATCGGTTCTACCACACTTCCAAACAAGTTTAGGATTGGTTTACCAGTATTCCAAGACTACTATATGATCAGTCATACCAAGTCACAATGGTTAGTTGTGATCGGTCCTACCAAGTCACATACATGGGTTCAGATCAGTTATACCAATCACTAGGATCGAATCTACCTAAACCTGGTATCTACTTGTGACCGTCACACCAGTCACTAGGATTAGCTACACCAATTACAAGGATCGGTCACACCAATTATCAGGATCGGTCTCACTAATTATAAGGATCGATCATACCATCTCATGGTGATTACTTAGAATCGGTTACATCAATTACCAGGACCGGTCATACCAAATCATAAGTCTAGGTATTGTGATCGGTTATACCAAGATACATAACCTGAGTTGAGATCGGTTCTACCAACTCACACATATTGGTCATCAAAGAATATGCAATGAATAGCCGAACCAATATACCTATTGATTTCCCTTTCGATTCATGAAACAAGTTCATGATTGTACTTCCTTTAAACAAATATATAACATTGTTTCCTAAGATGAAATCTTCACCATACACCCATTCACATAATCATAAAACTATATACAAGCTTATGTCGATGTCATATCTACGAAGTTCAAAAGATAAGCATTATACTTCGTAGTCTAATTCCTTAATACTATGATCATGTCTCATCACTAGAGTATTATATACAATATGTACAGTATATACAGCTTCGTAGTTATGTTTTCAATATAGCACGACTTGAAAGATACGTTAGGAATGAAACAAGTTGAAGTTAATATTACTAACCTCAAGTGGAAGGATGATGTCGTCGTTGTAGTTCGTTATTTATTTTTCATTCTTCATGTCTTCGGAGTAATACTTGTATGTCTCAACATTCCTAGACCTTCTAGTCTAACCTAAACAAAGTTGAATCTAGTATTTAATCAAGCGACTCTATATGAGTTTTGATACTAAAATATGACAACCAAAATTGACATACTAACGCTTGGTGAGTTAAACCGAGCTATGCTCTAACACATCCAAAAAGACATATGTAAAATATTTCAAGGAAAAATTCTTAATCCCTATAGCTCTTTTTGTATATTTTAATATTTCTTTGCACAATCTTCTCATGATAGTGATGCATCAGTACTTAACTATATTACAAATAGCTCTGATCGGAAACCTCCTCAAGAGGGACTGATAAAGATAAATGTTAATATTTCTTTCGATTATGATACTAACCAAATGATAGTGGTCTTACTCTTCGTGATCATATAGATCAGTATGGAGGAATCAAAGGTAGCTATGCAGTTGCAATCCTAAATCCAGAAGAAGGGGAATACATGGAAGCACTTGAATCTTTAAGTTGGGCCAAAGTATAAAAAATATATTACAAAGATTCACATTAAAGCATATGCAAAATTAGTTGTTCAGTCGATAACACATGCAAATCTTATTATTCATTGAGAAAACAGGAACATCCCTAAAGAAATAAATCAACTCATGTTAGAGTTAAGTTATTCACTTTTCTTTTCTCACTCGTGATGATAATCAAGTATCACATGTATATATAAAGTTTGTTAGAGAAAATGCGCTTGATATTGAAAGTTATGGTGATTTTCAGTCTTTAGTTTACAATTTGTTAGCTAAAGATCACAACTTCATCAATTCCCAATTAATAAAATTTTCATTTATCAAAAGGAAAAGAGAATTACACCATATAAATCAAGATTTTCAAAACGTTAATCATGAAATGACTTTCCAATATGGAAAATGTAGGGTTTAGTAGCACTTTTGTTGATTGTGATAGAGCTAGTTTATGGATCCACTTAACTACAAACCTCTGGAATCATGATAAGTTGGATTAACCGCCTTCATCATATAAAACGAAATTCAACTTCATCCACACACATTTATATGGCTTGTAATGTATTAGAACTAAGCACCATTTGTTTTTGCAAGACCAAGTTGAAAAACAACACTTTGATATTCTTTTTTCACATGTCAATTTCAACCAACAAGGACTACCATCTCCAAACCCAATAACCGATTTTCACCAATTAATCATTGCTAAAGTACCTACATGTGTTATCACTTCTTTCTGATTCATATTTTGGTTTATATGGTTGGCTTTAAATGAGATCACATGCACAATAAAATGATATAAAAACCAAGCAACACAGTGAGGTTCGCCATTCAGCTACACATAGGAGTTCACTTGGTCCAACAAAGTACTTTCATCCCACTTACCGGATATTGAACTATATATAAATATCACTCAAACCCATGCACAACACAACAATCTCTACTGGTTAGGTGGACCCAA
The DNA here is from genome assembly GCF_003573695.1 of Papaver somniferum. Lineage (NCBI taxonomy): Eukaryota > Viridiplantae > Streptophyta > Magnoliopsida > Ranunculales > Papaveraceae > Papaver > Papaver somniferum. The sequence continues at coordinate 155,474,953 of NC_039365.1, read as the reverse complement.
ATACCGCGGTTCAAGTAACTAAGGAACAACCAGGTTATGTGGGAGGAGTTTATCTGTAGAAGCTTTATGAGAACAACAATCATAATTGTGGCCCAATCCTAGTAGGCACAACAATACTTGTAACAGAGAGTTAGATTGTGTTATTGATAGTCCTAACAACAATAACCCCCCATAGTGGACAAAAGTTTATTATTGAGCGTTGGTACCTGCAAAATGGAGGAAAATTAAACCCACATGATCCTGAATCAATTTTACATAACATACTTTGTACATTATCTCATTTCATGTCACCTAAAACCATCTAACTTTCAACCCCTAATACCGGTACTTTTAAACTAAAACAATCATTTCGTACCCAACAAACATATCTGTCAAGCAAAATAAAAACCTAGAAATTTTGGTTATGTCTGATTCATAATGATTAGAGTAACATCAAATCATTAGAACTACCCTCTTTCGAATTGTTTTAAGCATATGTCGATAGCAATAATAAGAGATATAAAGCATATATCTCTCCTTTATTTTGCTAAGGAATAATAAATTTCGTGTTTTCAGTTTGATGAAGAAGAATATTCACTACCTTAAATCACCATATGACTTTGATTTTCATTTTTCGTTGATAAAATTTAAAGAAACACGAAGAAATTTTTGTTGGTGATAGGGAATTTCATTATCAGCCTTGATTTAGTAGTAATTTTCCATATATTTTTTACCTCAATGAAACTATCATCCAAGTTTGTTTCTAATTAGTTTCTGATCCGAGTTTTACATTACTACTCAGAACTTAGTCAAAAATAAAAATCGTTATATGTTTTTGTTCAATTCAAAGAGAAAGAAGGTGATAAATATAAACACGTATAATGAGTTGATAAAAACATAATTATATAAAATAAATTAAACAAAATAATATGGTTAATTAACAAAATCTTGATGGTCAATTGTTAGTCCAGGTACCCGCTCTTAATATTTGAAAAACTAGGTATCAAAATCCGATTATGGACAAAACCTGGGTGCCGAAGTACATATAACACTTTTAGTTGTTTGTTGGATGATATTTAGATCAAGACATTTTATATATTAACGAGTGTTTATATGCATGAAATTATGCATACGGATCCATGCCCTGCAGGTTGAAATTCCCCGATGCGCCGCTCGTAATGCAATAATCGGCCGTAAAGTTTCACTTCTGACCAAGCAAATGCATGTCGATTGTCATTTCCAAGCATTCCTTGCAAGCATGATGCTTTAAACGTCGTTTCAAAAAATGACTCCTCATTACTCTAACTTACCCTAGTTCTGCTAAGGGGGGAGGAAATAAAGGCTAAAGCTAATGCATATTGCATTCATCGATCGCTAACTTCTGAGTCATGCTCAGGCATTAGGCATGCTTTGCACTTGCACATAGGCGACTGCAAGCCTATTTCCAAACTCCTTACTTCGCTTTAGCATTGAGCTGAAAGCATTATTGATCTTTCTCATGCCAAGGGTGCATCAGTAGGGCTCATGAAATTCTTAGCTTACATCATCCTTGTGATTCAAATGGCTTATGCAAGTGATGTGATTTTTATTCGTTGTTGTAAATAAGGATTCCAACTCTAAGACTTGTGAAGATCAAATTTAAAGATTTAATGAAAATAATAAACAAAGGCGAGAGTTATTGGGACTAGGATTCCACCGAATTCATATCATAAGGCTCAATTATTTATTCTCAACAATTATCGCTTAATAAATATAATAACATGGACTCTTATTTTTCCAATGTAGATTCTCAAAATATTAGTTATAAATTGTAAGCATGAGACATCAAACATCTAAGCAAGCATCAAATAAAATGATAACTAATTAATCAAATCATAATTCTATTTTAGTTAGTGCAAAAGTCAAATAAAAAATAAAATAAATTTACCCATGCATGAAATTCGGATTCCTCCGTCGACCGAGTGTAGGGGTCTAGCTCATCATGTTGTAGACACTCTTAAAAGATTATTTTATTGCTCGAAAAGTGTTTACAATGGTGAAAATGAAGAAAAATTAAACGCAACTATTTTGCTCTTCCAAAACTCCCCCCTCTCTGGATGCCTGTTTGATCCTATTAGCACCCTATTTATACACAACAACCCATTACTCAAACATCTTTTCAAAATATTCTTCCATAACTCCACCAGATCTTCTCTTTAATGAAAGATATCTCAGGAATAATTTCTTTCTCCATTTATCACACATTTCCTCTATTTGCTAGAATAAAATCCCGAGAATATTATCTTTTTTATTTATAAATAAAACCACAAATTTTCTTTCTCCTTTTCAATAAAAACAAACTCATCAATATATTATCTCTTTTAACTTCAAGATATGAAAACTTCCTGTATAATAGGCAAGAAGATATCTTTTCCTTAAATCTTTGAGATCTCTTATAAATTATGTGAACCTGTTTCAAATGAAGAAGAAGAGGGTGTCTCTATCCATTTGTTGGGTGCCCGTATCTGAAATGATAGGTGCCTTTATCAGTTCCTCTGGTTGCCTTTAACACTTTTTCGAGCTATTTTCCAAAAGAGCTTATTTTCTTGAAAAGACTTAAAACAAGATTATTAGTGATTAAATTAGTCATAGCGAATGTAATTATGGATGAAAATGCGTCACACTTGCGTGCTCATCAAATTCCCCCACACTTACATTTTGCTAGTCCTCGAGCAAAACAGAAAATTGATCCGCTACACAGCTGGTCATATAATAAGATAGAGAGAAAGAGACCCGCTACACAGCTAGTCATATCAACTTTTTTTTAGACCCGCTAAACAGCTGGTCATAACATGCAAGAAAAAATAAAAAGACCCGCTACACAGCCGGTCATAACCCTAACAATCATAATAATTTTTTATTTTTTTTAGACCCGCTAAACAACTGATCATAATTTTTTTTTTTTTTTCTTAGACCTGCTAAACAGCTGATCTTAATTTATTTATTTTTTAGACCCGCTACACAGCTGGTCATATAATAAGATAAAGAGAAAGAGACCCGCTACACAGCTGGTCATGATTTGCAAGGAATTTCCTGAAAAAATAAAGTAAAAAGTTAACCTCTCCCCCACACTTAAATATTACATTGTCCTCAATATAATTTAGTCATCCAACGCAAATATTAAGATGGAAAATGCAAAAAATAAAAAAATAAAATAAAAATACCTATTGGAATGTACAAAAATGGAACCCCAAAAATTAACAGCCTGAAAATTTCGGGATCAACCCAAAATACAGTATTTACAAACGACAGCTTCACAATTAACTTATAAAAATGCGGGGACACTAAAACTGTCTGAAATAGAGGATTACCCCCAAACCTAATTTTTACTTCACATGGAAGTGAGTATAGCACATAATATGGGGATACTATTGGGACAGGGAAATTGTCAATAGGCTCATGCACGGTATCAGAAACAGGCAATTCTTTTGGGTACTTAGATGCAAAGTAATCCAACAACACTTTAGAAGCATGCAATTCTAACCCTAAATAGGCAACTTTTGGAAGTCTAGGGGACTAGAAACAACCTCTAAGTCGGTTGAAAGATCTTGCGAGATAGATTCTTCTAATAAATTAGATAAATCATCTACACAATCATTCACAGGGTCGTCTAAAAATTCTGTCTCGACCAGAGATTCACTACAAGACTGATCATCATCATCATTAAATAATTTTTTACATTCCAGAATTCTCAATCTTAAGTCTAAACTAAGTGGTGTGTGTTTATAATACTTCTCATATATCTCTAGAGAAGATTCTTCACTTACCACATGTGGATCAAAAACTCCATACCGTTGCGTACGCTTATATTCAGCAAGTGTCATCTCAGACGAGGTTTCCTGATAATTTGACTTTCTACGCTTATATTCCGCCAGCGTCATCTTAGGTGACGTCTCCTCAGAAGAAGTCATCATCCTCAAAAAGTTCCCGAAGAGAAATACAAAAAGAAACGCATAAAAAGGAAAAAAAATCTAAAAAAAAATGAAATACTGTACATAATAAATAAATAAAAACCTAAAAATTAATCTAAAAACAAATCCCCGGCAACGACGCCAAAATGATGTGATTTTTAATCGTTGTTGTAAATAAGGATTCGAACTCTAAGACTTGTGAAGATTAAATTTAAAGATTTAATGAAAATAATAAACAAAGGCGAGAGTTATTGGGACTAGGATTCCACCGAATTCATATCATACGGCTCAATTATTTATTCTCAACAATTATCGCTTAATAAATATAATAACATGGACTCTTATTTTTGCCAATGTAGGTTCTCAAAATATTAGTTATAAATTGTAAGCATGGGACATCAAACATCTAAGCAAGCATGACCCATCGAATAAAATGATAAATAATTAATTCAAATCATAATTCTATTTTAGTTAGTGCAAAAGTCAAATAGAATAATAAAATAAATTTACCCATGCATGAAATTCGGATTCCTCCGTCGACCCAATGTAGGGGTCTAGCTCATCATGTTGTAGACACTCTTAAAAGATTATTTTATTGCTCGAAAAGTGTTTACAATGGTGAAAATGAAGAAAAATTAAACGCAATTATTTTGCTCTTCCAAAACTCCCCCCTCTCCGGATGCCTGTTTGGTCCTATTAGCACCCTATTTATACACAACAACCCATTACTCAAACATCTTTTCAAAATATTCTTCCATAACTCCATCAGATCTTCTTTTTAATGAAAGATATCTCAGGAATAATTTCTTTCTCCATTTATCACACATCTTCCTCTATTTGTTAGAATAAAATCCCGGGGATATTATCTTTTTTTTATTTATAAATAAAACCACAAATTTTCTTTCTCCTTTTCAATAAAAACAAACTCATCAATATTATCTCTTTTAACTTCAAGATATGAAAACTTCATGTATAATAGGCAAGAAGATATCTTTTCTTAAATCTTTGAGATCTCCCATAAATTATGTGAATCTTTTTAAAACGAAGAAGAAGAGGGTGCCTCTATCCATTTGTTGGGTGCCCGTATCTGAAATGATGGGTGCCTTTATCAGTTCCTCTGGTTGTCTTTAATACTTTTTCGAGCTATTTTTCCAAAAGAACTTATTTTCTTCAAAAGACTTAAAACAAGATTATTAGTGATTAAATTAGTCATAGCGAATGTAGTTATGGGTGAAAATGCGTCACACTTGCGTGCTCATCAGCAAGCTCCCCTAACTTGCATACTGGTTAGTTTCTGTTTCCGGCGATCTCCAATTTGAAATTGGTGCAAGCCAATTTCGAATAACTTGATAGGAAACATGAGCATCCAAAGAACGAACGACAACTATCTCATCAAGTATAGCAACAATCATCTCTTGTTTCGTATTACCGATCCTAGATGATCCTAGTTACCAAAATATCGCAATAATCTCCCATTTAGATGATAGGAGCGACAAATTGTTGGACCACAAATGTTGCAACTTATTATGGCGGCCTACATACCATACTTTGTATCTCGAATGAGCACAAACGGTAGTTCATCGCCATCAGTACTAAAAACTAATATCAATTCGTGTTGCAAGGCCAAAGCCTGGTCTATATAGGCCAAAGGGTCTTTCACAAATGATGCACAAGATAGTGAACCACATACCTTTCGGTCGGAATGCATCAATTCGATGATTCTTGGTTCGCAACACAACAAAATGATGCTTAAGAATCATATGCTCCATCAGCAAGGATACATAAGAACATTCATGCTCTCTTGTCGTATATGCTTTACTGCCTAAGCTTTATATCTTAATGATGCATCTCCCTTTAATGAAACTTTAACCAACCCCCCTCCCTATTTATCTATTGATAACATTTTTACAAATGAAAAAATGGGAGTGGATGGTTATGTACCAAGTCCACGTGCTTCCACAATAATAATATTTCAATTCCAATTCTCGGTTAATGATCAACTTCCGAAATGCATTATTGTGATCCATTTTCGCTCTTGGCTAGCATCCTATTTTCGTTATGCACCATAATAGTGCAATTTTATTTCTGGGACAACGTGCCATGCACATGAAACAAAATATTGAGATGAATCTTAATCTCATTCAGTGACGCATCTTTGAGCATGCATCATGCAAAAGTACGGGTGTTACAATATGGTTTAGTTACAGGTTTTGTAGGAGAATGGAACATGGTATGGTAATTATAAAACAATGATTTATCCCAAAGACCATTTTTTCGCACCACGAAAGTTGCCACATGGCGCAATTTTACGTGTGTGATTTGATGGTACCAAATGGGCTAGTTAACTAGGTATAGTTGAATAATGAGGGGAGGGTTGTATATTGTTTTTGGCAAAAATAATACTAACATAACACTTTCTCTGTTGTTGCTGAAAAACGAACAAAAAAAAAACTCCAAGGATATATTCATGACTTTTTCTGTAACAATGATATATTAGTAATTACTATATTATGATATGACATAATGATAAAACTCCGCGAAAAAAGACGTATTTTCCTAAACTATAGCCATAAAGAAATAACAACGAGATACATAATTCAATGGTTATTTTTTTCGGTTTATATTCGTTGAGTTTTCTTGTGTATATCTATTTGGTGTGGATGGTGTGGACCCAATGTTAGGATCTTCAAACCCAATTGTGCCTAATTGCACACCCTATATCGTTTTTTCTTCCCGTAGCAAGATTGTTCCCTCCACCACTATGTGGAATCTTCCATTGCACGGTCGAACTCGCAAGTGTTCCTATCTCAAGCTTGTTGTTAATGTTAAATACACAAAACTATATTTTGATTAGAGTATGGTAGTTGAGTATGGTACTGAATTCAAGTCTCGGATTAGGGTTAAAATATGGTAGTTGAGTACCAGACATTACTGAATAACCCTCGATGATTGAAGACTGAATATCAGACGAAGACATTTGAAAAACTTCATCGAAAAAGAGGTATGTGAATATTGAACCATCCTATTTACTCATGGTATTTACCATTCTATCTTATGATATTATATCATATGAATTTTAATAAATTTTATATTGCAAAGAAGAAATATCGAGTCAAGCTTGTCTTAATAAATCTCTCGAAATATGATTCAGCAATAGATATTCATGGATCCTCAACAATCTTGACTGAGAACAATTTATTGTTCATGAGCTATTTTTATTTCAGGTTGATCATTTGGAAATTTCCCAAGTAGTGATATTAATTATCTATGGCGATTGGGATGTTTCAAATTATTTAAAGAGAGTTTTCATAAATACTGAAACTTTAGACATAGGGTAAGTAGGCATACCCAGTACGCGTACCCTAAACATTTGAGTTTTGGAACAAGGTAGGTACGGGTATCACTAAGGTTTTGAGTTTGTGAATGTGAGGGAGATACGTATACGTATGAGTTTGTGAAGTCTAAGGGTACATATGCATAACCCAACATCATGAGTTCACAAACTGGTATATAGGTATGCGTACCCCTACACATACATATCCGATGTCGAACAAAGAAGATGCCCATAAACTATTTTACAAATACGTTTCGCATTGATACAACTCTCATAAACACTTGTAAGACAACTTTTTTCACTAAATCACTTTGTGTTTGTGAATCATGGTTTAAGTCTTTAGTCTCTGTAATTTCGAGACGAATTTCTCACATGCTTAAATGAATTCCTAACAAGAAATTCATCTAAACTAAGAAAGTGTTCCTTGAATCTCAAGTTATCTTATCTTGAATTCAAAGATACCAAGATCCTTGAAAATTTATAAATAGAGATGCTCTTTCAACTGAAATTCTTTATCCCTGACACTTAGGTGTCCTAGTTGCATACTAAATTCGTCCTTTATTAACCTAAATTTCCCATGAGAAACATAATTAGGTTTACGACTTGAAGACTTCACTTAGGGATTCGTGATCCAGGTCGGACTATTTTTTACCTGATAGTTTGTGTATCCTGATCTTGTTCTTATTGATCGTTGAGGTTTTCGTCAATCTCCGATCAAGATCGAGATAGTTAGAAATCACAAAGTTCTTTTCGTCCCAGACTCTGTGATTCCTCAAGATAGATATCTAAAACTTTTCTTGATTGGTTTGTTTAGATTGTTCTTGAGAGGTAGTTGGTAATCCAGACTTTTCAACTAACTGAGTGTAAGTGTTCCGGATTCGTGAGGTTTACTTGCTTTGTTTGTTACAAACAGATTTTCATACCCTGATTTATTCGATCTAAACGGAAATCAAATAGGCTTATATGTTAGAGGCAGATTGGTATCGAAAGTCTTCACTTAGGTTGAAGAAACTCTTGGGATGTAAAGGACGTCATCTAAGCGAACCGATTGTATAGAGCCTTGCGAGGTTCAAGAGACGTAAGGAGCACGACTGCAACTGAATTGCTTGGAGGGTTAATTAGGCTTCAACTACATTCCAGTCCAAGGAATGATAATAGGCTAGTGTTTGTAGCGGCTTAAATACAGTTTAGTAATGACCCGACCCTCCATCGATACTGTCTCCACTTAGATGCGGTTATCCAGCAGTGTGGGGTTTTCAACGGGAACCTCTGCAGTCATCCAGCGGTAGCTTCCCGGAAGGTAACCCATCCCTGGATTACTCCAATCCGAGCACGCTTAACTGCAAAGTTTTCTGCCAACTCTGGAGGCAATTGTGCTAAAAAGTCCTCGGCGTAGTAAAGGACAGATAATTACCTATGTTGCATTCGGCGAACCCCACCTGAAGAATCGGGGTATTACAAGTTTGGTGTTCAAAGTTGGACGAGGTCCCGGGATTTTTCAGCAGGTGCAGTTTTCCTCGTAACAAAACTTTTGGTTCTTGTATTTTTCCTTTTCCACATTATATTGTTTTATCTTTATAATAGGTTAAGTCCTTATGAATTGAGATTAGAACAAGATTCGTTCTTGATGAATTCGTATCTTGAAAGATAGATTGCAAGTTTCATCATTCGGATCCTCTTGGTTCGGTTACAACTAGATTGATCCTGGATATTGATTTTTGAGATCGGCCACGAACTCTTCTACACAATCAGGTTCACAGACTTTTAGTCTAAACATATTGATTATGGAAGAGAAAGAGAAAAATTCTATATACAATCTTATTCAAGGGTCTTTGCTTTGACCCTATTTGTGATTGTATTAGGTTTTGTCCATACAAGTTGTCAAACGAAAAAGTTGGTCGTGTACTTGGTACCCTCTCCATTTCAGAATTCATTATCCACCCTAGTTAGAGCATATTATTTATGGAATTTTTTTTACTCCGTTTCATAAATACATGCAAATAATGAAAGAGTCCCTTGTTACAAGATTAAATCAAGATTAATGCAGATTGGGCGGCCAGAGGATGGATACCTTGGAGTTGCAGGTGAAAGCCTTGTATGCAGAAAATTGGCACCAAGAACTGTGGTAGCAGTAACACAACCATTAGGCATCACCACCGCCCTAATATTTGAGACTTGGCCAATGATGCTAGCATCCAGAACGACAACAAAATGTAATTGATTAAACCTGCAATTCGAAGCGAACTCAGAAAATCTACTTCGGCTCTTAATCTCTGATATTCAACCTCCATGATATGTAGCAGGAGTGATTATCGGAGTCAAATAAAGAATGCGCCAAATTTCATGATGTAATATCCAGCACAACTATACGGAAGGAAACTAGACAGCGGATGGTCGGGCGAATCGTTTTGCCGATGACAGTCAGACGGGAAATTTCACAGCACTAATTTGGGACCATATGATCGCATCCTTTCTTGGTCAAATGAATCTATGGGGATAACGTACCTTCATGTGATCCGTAGTTGGTTAAATAAACTTCATGCTTCAAAAGGAAAAGAAAAAAGAAAAAGAATGTCACTCGGTGCTAATTTTAAATAATTTTCCGCAACACTAGCTAAATGGCTTAGCAAGATTATCAAGGAAAATCTATACGCAACACTAGTGATTCTTATCAATGTTCTTATTTGTACCTCTGGATATACTCAGACTAGCAAGATTGTCAAGGAAAATCTATAGGCAACACTAGTGATTCTTATCAGCAGTTAACCGACAGGTTTGGGCTGGGTATATGTTGGGTATTTTTTCATCCGAAGTATGAAATTACCCTAGTATTAGCCCACCGGTTATGTCTGTATGCAAGACGATGAAGCTTTGTAACTTCTATTTAACAATTAAATAAATAAAAGATTAAAAAAGTCCCCCACACACATGCAACCATTCTTAGCTGTATAATCTAATTTCATTATAGTCGAGTTTAGCTTTACTCATCATCTACAAATCTTGGAAGCTACCGTTTTATAAGCATAATCTATTTCTTCTTCTGTCATTTCAATTGTGGAATCACTGTCATAAGCTGCATCCTTGGACTTGACATCAGTTGTCTCACCATTCATAGATCTCTCAGCAGTCTCTTGTTCTTTCTTCCTTTCAGTAGTTTCGCCAAGGAAACTGTCGAATTCCATCTCATAAATTTGTTTACAGTTCATAGCCTGTAGACAAAGATCTTCATTCGAGAATGAACTGTTGTTGTTTCTTGTATCCTCAATCCTGACCAATTCCTCAACTACACGAGGAATGAATCTCCACTGCTCTGTCGCTTGTTTGATATCCTAAAACAAGTGTTACTCGAAGGTAAGGCAAGTCAATGAATGAAAAACACAAATAGTCCTTAATACATTGCCATTTCAGAAAAACTACACAAACCTGGTTTTGTTCAAGAGAGTCTATTGCATCTTGCAAACACGTAAGAATTCCTTCCACAGCTATTTTCTTAACTTCACTAGGCTCCGGCTGTAAACATACAATGAGGGTAAGATTTGGCGGAATGGACCTCATACATCTACCTAAGCAATCAAGAACACTTCTAAATATATTTTGCATGCATTCAACCATCAAGGCATTGACTATGTTTACATTAGTGCAACTTACTGTTTCATCTTGACCCTCCAGCCATGAAATGGTTTTGTTCAAGTCATCCATGGCCCATCTTTTAACCTTAGAAGGAGCAAGGTGTTCTTTAACAGAATTAGGAGATCCATCCTGCTTGATTTGGAGAGTAAATAATAAATTAGAACGAACATATGTCATAGTAATTGTACAAAGTCCACATATTATTTAGTGATGTACACACACAAAAAAAGGAAAAAAAAAAAGTTTACAAAGATTTTTCCGGGACATGTTATGGGAATGGATTAAGCTACTTAGGCAGGGAAAGCTGAACATGTCCTATGTACGTTCATGTAAGCACTGTAGTAATAACCTTTGAAGAGGCAGAAGCACTTGCTTTTCGATTTGAACTTTCTTTAGCTTGCTTTTTGGGTTGACTAGTTGGGGTAGTTTCAAGATCTGCAAACACAAGAAGTCATGACATAACAGATAGTATCCACAGGCGAAAGAACATCCACAAACAAGGTAATATAGCATGTCGCTAACAATTGTATCACTTTAGCCATATTTAGTTATTTGACCTCTCTTAGCATCGCGAGTTAAGGTTTTACGCCACGGCTTTCCAGCATGAAGAAGGTAAGGTTCAATAGCAACAAGCTGTCTCTGCTTATGACATTCAGAAATCCACCCCTGAGAAGGAAAGGCACGCATCGCTTATAGCGTCAGATATTTTCTCCCCTCCTGGTAATTAGTAAAATACGTAGAAAATAAAATAAAATAACTGTGGAACATTATTCTCCAAGACAACCTACAAGACTAGTCTATTAGAGCCACGTGGTTGTAGAAGTCCTACGTGCTAGGTAAATGCTATTGGTCATAACCTGATAGACGAATGTAATAAATTTTGCACCCAAAAATTCCTCCATTTTGTGTCTGTATGTGAGTGTTTTCTTTTCCATCATCCCTCTCTTCTTTCTATTTGAGGTCTGTAAGATGGGGCAATATCCATCTTAAACGGAACTGTCCCTTCAACAATTATTTTGATCAAAGTAGTTTAAAAGCACAAAGAAACAAACAGCATCTTGCGTCTCTACAGGATAGAGTCTGAATTACAAAACAAGGATGCTAAAAGATAGAAATGAGAGACATTGTTTCTTAATCTAAAGGTAAAGGCAGACAATCTTGATCACAATATCGTAACAAACTAAATAACTAATACCCTTTCTAAACATTAAAGCATATCAGAATCCAAAGTTTTGAAAATAGAATGAACAAATTGCACTTCAAAATCAAAACAATACCTTTGAAATAATAGTTCCACCATCCGACTCCACTTGCCGAAACTTCGGAGTATTCGCAAATGCACATACGAGAAGTGTGCAATCTGAATTCCAATCTTGCTTAAATTCTGCTCCCATTTCTAGGGCTTGTGAACGTAATGTACCACGTTCAGGATTAACAAACCCGGATAACACAAACACCACTCCTTCCTATATTGCCCAAATCATAAACTCTAGTCTTAGATTTCAATCAATATACAAAAACAAACACCTTAAAGAGCCCTAAATACAACAATTTATAAACCAACTACAAATTCAGAGTTCAAATTTCAATACCATAAGTTTAGAGAAACTCGATTTCTCATTTGATTTCGCGTCTTTCTTGGAATGATTAGTGCTACTTTGTGGTTCATTGCTATCATCAGTTGATTTGTTTCCTTTAGATGATTCACCTCCTCCACCCTTTTGTCGAGAGCTCATCCAAGCTGGAAGATTTCTTTTTGAATCCTTAGGGTTTGATTTATCATCAGGCATGATTTTAATTACTTAACTAGTGTTGGGATTTCTTCAAATTAAGCAGCAAATATGATCAAAAACTGAATTTTAAATCGGATACAAATTAGGATTTTTGACGATAGAAATAAGAACATGAAAGAAGTTCTTGGAACGTGGAGTACCTCTTGAGCTGGAAGGAAGGATACTTCTGTAGAGCCAATGGTGTAAAGTGTATCCCAGATGTTTTACGGCTGTGACGTGTGAAGCATAATTGACGGTGATGGATTAGGACAACAAGGGCGCTTAGGTGGTCTGGCCACGTCTACGGGACATCAACTTCTGCAGCACTCACGATCTAAACGGTGCGATTAGTTCACGCCCAAAACCATCCAACCCGAACAAAGGGAATAAAGGGTCATTTTCATCGGATTAGGACAATTTTTGAGTTGTGTCGAGACAGGCAAGCCGGTGTATATCTCTACGAGATGAGATCATAGGTTTCCATCTCCAGCCTACTCTGACTAGTTCGGGACAAAAAAGTTTTTTTTTGGGTTCTCTATTAGGGGAAATTTCTGGGAATTTGCGGATTGAGAAGTATTCTTTTTTTTTCTTTAAATCATATAATTTTATTACTAAAATTTTTCCAAAACAAAAACTAGCCATCACACTCCAAGGCTTAATTTCATTATACTCAAAAGAATAAAAGAGAAGTACAAAAAATCTTTACACTTTCAGTAGAATCTAAAGTATCTGATATTCTCATCTTCCAATCTTCCTATAAAGCTTGGTTTATTCTCATATCTCACAATTTCACCCCTGCTCAAAGTAGCTCCTTTTTTGGCAATCTTATCTGCTGAAAAATTTGCTTCTCTATAAACATGTCTGATAGATACTCTTCTCATATGTGAAATTACTTTCTTCCATCTATTAAGAATCATCCAAGGAATTATATTACCAGTAAAAGCGTTCAACACAGCATGAGAATATAGACTGAAAAGTACATTCAAAAAAGATTTAGATACAGCCCATTCACCTGCCATTACCAAAGCCATCATCTCTGCTACAAAATTTGTTGCAATACCCAGACCACCAGCCATTGCTCCCACACATTCACTGTCACTATTTCTTCCAATAAATCCAAAGCCTGCCACTCCTGGATTGCCTTTAGCTGCTCCATCACGAAAAATTGGTATTTGATTGTGTTCTGGCAGACTTAAATGAATCTCCTTAATCCTTGTAGTTTTACTTTTTATCCCCTTCAGGCCAATATATATAATGATATTCAAATCATAACTACAATTATGCTCATCCCCTTATCTCTACTATTGCACACTCTGGTAAACCACAGTATTTTTTCCTTAACATTCTCTGTATTTGGAGTCACATCTTCATACAGTTTTTTATTCCTAGTCAACCATATTTCAACCATCAAAGTATAAACAGCAATATACCATATTTCGTTTACTGCAGGACTTTTAGATTGCACCGAGTTGAGTACTTCATCAAAATTTGAAGGATTTAAGATTTTAAAAATACCTCCCAGCCAGTGCCAAATCTTCTTACTAAAGGAGCATTCCCAGAGAAGATGTGTCAGTGTATCCTGTCCATTGCAGCATATATAACATTTTGAAACAATAGAAAATCCTTTCTTTCTGACACTGTCTTCTGTTGCTACAACACCTCTCACAATTTTCCACATATTACAGGCCAAGTTTGGATGTATGCAAGATCTCCAAATTTTCTTAGCCCATGAACATTTAGGGAACTTTTTTCTTATATCTTGTACTGCATTTGCAACAGAGAAATCCCCTGTTAAACTTGTCTCCCAAATTCTTCTATCAACTCCATTCCCAATATATAGTAAGTCATCTTCATTGAAATAAGCATTCATCTCCAGTGGTATTTGACATTCATCATTTGTAATTAGCTCACTCACTTTCATATCCTTATGTTGTAGGATAAAGTCATCATGTGGATACATATCACATAATGCTTATGTATTCACCAATTTATCTTTCTACACAGATATTGTTTGACCATCACCCACATTCCATCTAGTTGCTTCTTCAAAATCATTTATCACTCACTTTAAACTAGGCCAAATTTAAGATTTTTTATAGGTAGTGATTCATTCCCCTTTATTGTTTTTATATTTCTCTCTTATGAATCTAGTCCATTCTTCATCCTCTGTTTCGATCCTCCATAGTAATTTCAGCAAGAGATCTTTATTGACATTTTCCAACCTTCTTATCCCAAGTCCTCCCTCTTCTATTGGAGCACACACTTCATCCCACTTGACTGTAATGAGTTTTTTAACTACTGGGTCACCTGACCATAAGAAATTCCTTATTATCCTTTCACATTCCTTGAGAACTTCATTAGGCCATATATATACAAACATATTATAAATTGGGATACTACACAATACACTTTTCACTAGAGTAAGTCTTTCAGAGAAATCTAGGATTTTCCCCATCCAACCAGCTAGTAGTTTTTGTAAAATTTCTACAATACCCCAAACTTGGGTTTCTTTACTTTTCGTGGTTTCAAAATTACTCTCAAATATTTATCTATGAAATCAGATAATTTCATTTGTAGAAAACCAACAATTTCCATTCTCCTACTTTCAGTGACACCCCCAAAAAAACATTTTCTCTTGCTTTTATTCACCATTTGCCCTGATGCTTGTTGATACTTCAATAACAATTGCATTAATTGTTCCAATGACTTCTTGTGTCCATTGTAGAAAACAAAAATGTCATCTGCAAAGAGTAAGTGAGATGGTTGACAACCATTTCTACTCACCATTGATTTAATAGTACCCTCCTGGACTATTTTAGTTATGTTTCTACTCAGCACCTCCTCAACAATTACAAAGAGTATTGGAGATAAGGGATCTCCTTGTCTAAGGCCCCTACCCACTTCAAAGAATTCACAAGTTCCTCCATTCACCAAAACTAAGATTTTAGCAGACATGAAAATTTTGTGTAACCAATGAATATTGTTTTCTGAAAAACCAAAATGCCTCATTGTCTCAAAAAGGAAATCCCAACTCAAAGAATCATAGGATTGAGTTATATCTAACTTCAATCCCACATTTCCACCTCTTCTTTTTATCTCCAATTCATTTACTAGTTCGGAATCTAGAACTATCTTTTCATGAATCCCTCTCCCTTTAATGAAAGCTCCTTGTTGTTTTGATACCACCTTTTCCACTACACCCTCCATTCTTGTAGTCATAATTCTAGTTATTATCTTGAAACAGAAATTAGCAAGACCAACTGGTCTATACAGATCAGCTCTTCTTGCACCTTACATCTTTGAAAACAAAAATAGGAAGTTTGAGTTCATTCCTTTAGGTATGAATTTACAGTCCCAACAGTATTGTATTGCATTCACTAAATATTGACAAATAATATCCCAGGCATACTTATAAAAGCTACCAGGAAATCCATTCGGCCCAGGTGATCTATTTGCATTCATGCTAAATACTGCATTTTTGATTTCCATTGCTGAAGGAGTAGCATCTAACATAACATTATCCTCCTCAGTAATCACCTTAGGAATCACTTCAAAAATCTTCTCATCAATGTTCACTGGCCGTGCTTCAAATTTCTTTTGAAAATGAGATACCAAAATATCAGTTATTTGTTTTTGCTTTGTAGTAACATTTCCATTACTATCCTCCAGCTTTGCTATATTGTTATTTGCTTTTCTAATCTTCATTTTAGCATGGAAAAAAAGCAATATTAGCTCCACCATCTTGTGCCCATTGTACTCTATATTTATCTCTCAATAATTCATTATACTGTTGAGCAACCATTTCATGCTTCCCTCTAGCTGTAACAAGATTATTTAGCAAAGTGATATTCTCGGGATGAGAATCAGATAATAAAGCAGCAGTCATTACTTCCTCTTCAGTTTTTTTGATCTTAACTCTTAAATCACCAAAAACTTCCCAATTTCATAGTTTAACACAATTTTCAAACCTTTTTAACTTGGACATAAACACAAAAGCTGGATTACCTTCACATGCTGCTTCCCAAGACTCCTTGATTAACTGTAAGTATTCAGGATGTGTAGTCCATACACTTTGATATCTAAAAGGTACATTTGCTGGTTTTGGAATGTCAGTGGTACTACCCATAAGTGGTCCATGATCAGATACTCCTCTTACTCTCACCTTCATATAAATCTAACCATTTTGGATTGAAAAATCTTTGTCTAAATCACATATAATTCTTTTCTTCCCCACTCTATTATTACACCATGAATATTCAATGCCAGTTCTATTTGCTTGAATTAGTTCACAAGATTCCAAACAATTTTTAAAATATGTCATTGCTTGTTTTATGGGACTTCTACCTCAAATCTTTTCATCACAACTTAAGACCACATTAAAATCTCCAAGAACTATCCAAGGAAAATTTAATGAACTAATTCTTTTTAATTCCTCCCATAATTCTTTTCCATCAACTACAATACATGATGCATGAATTCCAGTAACTAAAGTATCTCCCACTTTCACAGTAATCAAAGAAGACTGCCAAAATAACCAAATATTCCCTTGCAAGTAGTAGTAGAATTGTGAATCAACATTTAACTCATTCCAGGTAATCTCAAATTCCTTATATTACTCCCATTATCTCTTATTTTTGGTTCAGCAACCCAAAGTAAAGAAGGATTAAATTGATTCACTAAACTATATAATTTATCTCTGGCTCTTATTCTTTTCAAGCCTCTGATATTCCAATATAGGACTCTCATTGAGAAGAATTTGATTAAGAAGATGCAGGACTTCTCCCTCCTTTATTTTGCTAAAATTCTAGGAGCTTGCTTTCTAGTAGTGATAAGAGATATACCAGATTTATTTTTTGAATTTTCAGCTTCCTTTGAACTATTCACTTTACTAGCTTGTGATTTATTGACTATCTTCTCCTTGATAGGCAGCTCTGAGCATTCTTCCATAACATCCACCAAAGTTTGAAATTTACTTGCAGAAGCATAAGTACTCATATCCTCTAGATTTTTAATCTTTGAATGCACTGCAAAAAAAAATTGAATAATATTCTCCATAGATAGCTGAGGGAATACCACAAAAAAATCAACATTATGAGTGAAAGTTATTTCTCCTTCTTCCAAATTTGTATGAACAGAATCATGAATATCTTCCTTATTGTTTAGAGAAATCTCTATTGGAGAAACATCATCTTGTACTAAATTTTGTAAAATATGATATTTACCTGAACTTCCACTTCCATAGCATGTACCATCTTCATTGACTTTTTCCATTGAAGGAAAAATAGTATCCACAATCTTGTCTTCAGTTAATAGTTCATTCTCAAATCCCTTATTCTTCTGTGTTCTGTGAGTGTTACATATATCAAAACCAATATATTTTTGAGGGTTATTCTCCTTGAGTTTCCATACCTTCCTTGGTACTACATTATGAACTTCACCAATTGCATCATTTTGCTCATTAATCTTTTTTTGCACTCTACATTCAGTTACTAAGTATCCCACCACTTTACAATGATTGCAGAAGCTAGGAATTTTTGGTATCTGTACCTCTTGTTCAAAACTTCCATATTTGGTTTGAACTAAGACTTGACTAGGAATCTTATTTGCTAAATCCACTTCAACTAAAACACTGGCATAATATCCTACTTCCCTTTTAAGACTTGTATCATCTACTTTTATAGCTCTTCCAATAGCATCACCAAGAGACATAAGAATTTTTTCTTTTCAATACTCAATTGCTAAACCATGAAAATTTGCCCACACAAAAGTTGTAGTAGTTTTCTAAGCAGAAGGATTAAATTTGGTTTCCAAAGTCTCAATTTAAGAATTTGGGCCTCTACCTTCCAAAATCCATTCCAAATATATTTCATATCTAACTCATTTGCTAATTTAATGATGAAAAAACCTTTCCCAAGAGGAATTAATTCATAGTTACCTGATGTTTTCCACTGTTTCCTCAAGGATTCTTCTGCAGTAGCAAACTTCAGCTTGACAAAATCTAGTCTCCCAATCAAACTAAAATTCCATTCACTGAGAATCTCATCAATATCTTCATCCGGTATGTATAGAGATGGAACCACACTAGAAACTTCATCTTCAACTCTCTTCTCTCTTTGATCAGAGAAAAAACTAAAATTAGGGTTCTTCAAAATCGATCCCATAGATGATGAAAAATCAGAAACTCTTTATTAGAATCCAACAAAATAGATTTTCAGGTGATTTCTAGATTCAGACAAGGATCGAAGTAAAATTAACACCAATCATCGAAATAAAAAACAATGATTCACCTGAATTAATGAAGAAAGAGATCAAAATTTTGGAAACAGAGCACGAAAAATTTCACTGAGTTCGTCGCCCGATTTGCAGAGCGTGACTCAGCCCGATTTGCTGATGTTCACAATCAATACAGTGAATTATTCCCTTTAAGGAGTGAGAATTATTATTATTGGATAAAGAGTATCATTATAAGAAACTATTTGAAAGCCTAACAAGCTAAGCTCCAACAACGTACTACTACATTAGTTGAACAGGTTGTCGTGCTAGTCTACCAGCGAGCCTCATGAGGAACTCCTAGGACCTCCTGCAGCGCATAAACCCTTTGAGAAATGGGATGACCAGCTGAGCTAGTTACCCGTTTTTAATTTGCAAAAAAAAAAAAATCAACGACAGAAGAAGAAGCGTGTGGTTGGAGTTTGGAAGGACATGGTTGGTTTAGTCACTGACGGCTGAAACAATGGCGCTGGCGGTTGAGCCACTGACGTCCCATTTCTTGAGCTTTGATATTGGTAAGTTCTTTACGCATTAAATTTATTTCATATGTAATTAATGTCAAAACAAATTCATATATTTTACATAAAAAATCAGTTGATTAAACCAAAACAATTAAATGATATCATTGTTGTTGTAGGAATCACTCCCTTGATTTATATTTTATTTGCGGAATACCAAATAGTGAAGTCCTCGTAGCATTCAACCAAACGAAATGGATGTCAAACTAAAAAATGGAAGACGCGGTTGTTACCTTGTTTTCAGAATCCAATGTACATAAAGCTCTGAAAGAAAGTGTTCAGCGTTGAAGCTCTTCTTACAATCCAAAAATGACTCAGCGAATGTAACTGAATATGATGAAATTGAAAGAGCAATTGGGTTATTGTTATTGGATCAAACGTTCTTTCTTGACTCAACCAGTATTTATCACGTTGGTCGGGTTGAAGCGTTACAAGATCTGCATAGTGCACCATATATTATGATTGGAGGTCCACAATTTTAACAGAAATATACCACAACCAGCATTCATAAAGGCAACAAGCTTTACTGTTTTTTGGGGCATCACAGAGGTAAATATCTAAGTTATGCTTTTTAAATTGAGTAATTTTCTAAACGAAAACATGGACAAATACTAAATACGAATTGATTTCCAGTATTGGTGGTATACCTACTTTCGTGTTGGTAAACCAGCTCTTGAAGACAAGAACCAAATAGTTCAAATAATGAGACATATATTATAAGAGGAACTAGGATAAGGACATTGGTTACAATTGAAAGCTTTTTGCTTTTGCTCAAAGATATCAACAAAAAATGACCAGGAGCTCTAAACTTTGCTGAGTGTGCACTTCATGGGGCACAACGATTTTGCTTTACACCCCGATATCGACCCGAGGTGTTTGATATTTGGGAGAAAGATTACTTTTCTGGTTACAAAATACTTTCACAAATGCGATTAATCCCCCAAGACAGATGCAAGTCTTCGGATCAGATTCTGATAGGTTTGACAAGTAGAGGTCATGGGAACCATATGAAGCAAACATTAAAATGAATATTATTGAAGCAGCTTATCTCAAATGGTACCAGAGAATCGTGAATCCAAAATAATCAGATTTAGATTCACAACTATTAGATTCAGATACTGACAAATACCACCATATGATAGTTTTCGATCTATACGACTATTTGATCAAATCTATCAAAGATAAATTAGATCTTAGTCGGATCCCGTCAGATCAAGATGTGTGCAAAAATATCACGAGATGCGAAAACCAATCATAAAATCTTATTGTCTTCAAATCTTCAATTGTACCTGCACACCACAAACTCGATTCCATATATGATCGATCTCGCGCAGAACGAAGTCTGTTAACAATGGATGATCACAAGTTGCATTTAGATCAAAAAACAGTTCCGAATATCCCGTCGATACCTTGATCTAGTTTGAGTGACCTTATATCTGAAGATCCTGATGGATGCTCTTGTCGCGTACATTTGCCTTAAAACAAACAAGTTGTTCTCACCGTCTTTCTTAATCTTCCTAAGGATATTAATTCTTTTACTCGCCTTCGTTGACTTTACTATTGCGAATTGATGTGATTTTATCTCATAAACGACTGAGTATCCCAGATCATTGTGATTATGACAATCATTTATCGCTTTATAAAGTTTATATATACCATCGAGTCTATGTACTATAATCTTTAATGGGCATTCATGTTTTATTTTTTTTAATTTTTTTTTTAAGAAAAAGGAAAATGATGTATTAGATGGAGCACAAAGAGCAAATTAGAAAGAAGCATCAAATACATCAACCCACAGGACGACTGACCCAACACCAATGACCAATGAACCAGTACCCCCTAGTAAATAACAATTGAATTCCCTAGGGCATACCAATAAGGGAAACTGAGAGTTACATGGTGAAACACCGATACAAGAGGATAAACTGATACACCAAACACCAATCACTTAAAGGAATCAGATTTAAAGTCCTAAACAACAAACCTTTCCAAACATGTTAGAGAAACAAACAAACGAGACAAGCAAAACTAGAAACAAACCAGGCACACACACATCCCAGTAACAAAAACTAATCCCAAGCATAATTTCATACCACCAAACTAGCCACCACTTCAACCATCTCTGGGAAGAAACACCAGCAGCGCCACCACACAACAACCTGATTCAAAGAAAACACCACCAGCTTTTACATCAATCCGACCACCGAAAGAAGATGAAGCTAAGAACTGCATTGAAACTGCAGCTAGAGACAACACTCCTTCAATCCCACAAACACAATCACCATCGAAGGAGTAGCACCACCCAGAGACAAACATGGAATATCGAATATCTAAAATAAAAAACAAAAAACCATCAAGCGGACCTAAAGAACATAGAGCTAACCTGAAGTCACCACCGTCGACAGATCAATTGAGGAGAAAACTTGAAAACAAGAACCCATCACAACATACACCACCCCCAGTACCTGAAAAATGAAAAATCGATCCAACAAACCCCAAAAAATCACCAACAAGAAGACCTAACAAATAGATCCAGAAGAGGCGCTACCACCGGTCGATTATTCACGGAGAAAACAAAACCAAATAAATAAAAAAATTATTTATCATGACTAGGTACATATTAACAGTATAGACATATGGATCTTACTTGATTTGACCTAAAAGGACCAAATCAAGCAAGATTCAGAAAGATCAGACGAAATTTTTTGAGGCAGTTACATGGGAGAAAAAAGAGGAAAGAAAAAGTTAATGTGTTGTGAAATTCCCGTTTCTTTGATTGATTTTTTTAAACCCTTAACGTCTTCTTCATATACGTATGTCATTTATCCTATGACTTTCAGTCTTGCCACTTCCCTCGCAAACGATTTCCAAGCGATCACTCCTTAAACGACAACCTTAAACTAACGCATAATTGATTTCTATGCCTTTGTACACAAACTATTATTTTTCCTCGTACCTCTTTTCCCATACCAAATCAGTATGATAGCGGGAAGAAGTATCAGTCCCTAGCCGATGCACATATTCGTCGTGAAGACCGATTCCAAACAACCGTCCTTTAGATACATTAACATCGATTGATAACTTCTAGGTTTGAGTTTTAAAAACAAAAACACCAAGTGTACAATCGACACACGTGAACTGACTTGTGCTATGCTTTTAAATTTTAACAAAAACGGTTTTCCTAGTGTTAGAGCACTGCTCGGTCGAACTTGCAAGCGTTTCTATCTCAAGCTTGTTTGTCAAGTTTAGTTGCCAACAATATAAGTCTTGATTTCTAGTCTACTTATATCTAAGTATCGTATTATGATAGGAAGTGTAGTTGAGCTTTAGACTTCACGGCGTTCATCGAATGAAGACGAAGAACTACTCAAGGGAACTTGTGGAACTTCATCACCAAAAGGTATGTGGAGACTTGAACTCATCTATCCCTCAAAAGTATATCTACTTTATATCCTATTTGAGACAAAAAGTCGTACTGCTATATAGACTTCAATTATACACATTTGGTATTTCGAGCCGAGTTTATCTCGCTTATCTATTTCTCGAAATATGTGTGGTAAGATTTCGCTTTAACCAAGTTCATCTTTTTGTCTTGAAGAAATTCAAAAGATGATCATGTGAAAATCGCCTTGTAACATCTTGCAAGATTCGTGTGAGACAATCATTTGATGTAGACTCAGAATGTTTTGTATTGATCATTCGATCACTTGAAAATTTGTTTGAATCTAATAATTTGTGTAAGACATCTATTGTCGTCTTCCAAGAATATTTCAATGATTGAAATGAGGGTTTAGAACATGTAACCATGATTGGATATAAACATAGTGTGTATTCACATTTGTGTAATGTCCAAAACCGGGAACCATGGTATGCGTACCCGTATGCGTACTGGTTGGTTGTTGGAAGTCCGGAAACTAAGTATGCGTACCCGTACACGTACTGGCGTAACCAAACTCAGTCCGTCTATTTAGGTATGCGTACATGTTTGCATACTTAAGTAGGTTATGTTCTAAAATCGGTTTGTTCATGAACTAAAAGATATATATAATAAGGAATGCAATCTTTTGCAAACCGTGACTATAATGTTCATGAAATGATTCGAGTATATCAAAATCGATTTTGCTTCAATTGTGTCTTGTATACTTCTATGAGAATATAAACAATTGAATAACTCTCTAACTAGTTTCATTTGAGTCATTTGAACTAGATATGATAAAGATGAATAAGGTTGATATGAAAGTGCTCATATGGCTAACCATTGGTTAACTATTGTTGAACCAAGTAAGTGTACATGTTTAGGTATGGTTACCTTTATCTAAATGATGGTACATTTCATTTGGGTATAACAATCTAAGTTCGATCTAACGGTTGAAAGATATTAGCTTGAATCGAATCAGATTTTCATCTAGTGGTGAATATTAAACGCTTTGTTACCAAGGTAGCAATGATTGCAAACCCTGATTTGGAGACTATATAAAGGAGAACTCTAGCAAGTGGAAAACCTAATCCCCACACCTCATGTGTGGTACTAGTTGCGACCAGAGTCGATTTTCCTTTAACCTTAGGTGCTAGAGCACTGCTTGGTCGAACTCGCATGCGTTGCTATCTCAAGCATGTTTTTCAATATTAGTGATCAAAACTATAAGTCTTGATTTCTAGCCTATTTATAGATGTCTCGGACTAGGACATAGATAGTATAGTTGAGCTTAGATCTCTCAACGTTCATCATCTGAAGACGAAGAACTACTAAGGGGAGATTGTGGAACTTCATCAACAAAAGTTATGTGGAGACTTAAACTCATCTATCACTTGGAAAGTCTATTTCTTCTCTATCTCCTATATTGAGACATAAGTCGTGTTATGATATAGTTTTCTATTATACACATTTGAGATTTCGAGCTGAGTTCATCTCACTTATATATTTATCGAAATATGTATTGGCAAGCTTTCTCTTTAACCATGTTCATCTTACATTCGTGACGAAAATCCGAATAAGATCATATGAAAATTGCCGAGTTACATCTAACATGGTTTGTGTGATACAATCATTTGATGTTACCATGGAATGTTTCATTAAGATAATTTCAATAACTTGAAAATTGCTTTGATGAAAAATAGTTTGTGAACAACAACTATATAACGTCCTCTAAGAAAGTTTCAATGATTGAAATTAAGAGTTCATGAGATAACCATCCTTGGATATAAGCATATATAGTGTGTTCACACATTAGTGTATAAATCCATAAACCGGGAACCAAATGTATGCATATGTGTGTATACAAAATTGGTGAAGGGGACAAGATAAGTATGCGTACCCGTACACATACTTTTAGAAGTTTTCGAACCGAAAATAACTGATGGGTTTAGGAATTACAAACTCCTGAACTAGTCACCTTAAGTATGCATACCCGTATGCATACTGGTAGGAGTTTTCGAACCGAAAATATCTGCTGAGTTTGGGAATTACAAACTCCTAAATTGGTCACCTTAAGTGTGCATACCTGTACTCATACTGGTGGAAGTTTTCCAACCGAAAATTTATGCTGAGTTTGGAAACTTGACAAACTCAAATCCGGTTGCTTAAGTACGCATACTTCAGCTGGTTATTTTGTTAAATCGGTCAGTTCATGAACTTAAACATTTAAATCTTAAGGAATGTAATCTTTGCAAACCGTGGCTATAATTTTTTTTGTCTTGAAGAAATTCAAAAGATGATCATGTGAAAATCGCCTTGTAACATCTTGCAAGATTCGTGTGAGACAATCATTTGATGTAGACTCAGAATGTTTTGTATTGATCATTCGATCACTTGAAAATTTGTTTGAATCTAATAATTTGTGTAAGACATCTATTGTCGTCTTCCAAGAATATTTCAATGATTGAAATGAGGGTTTAGAACATGTAACCATGATTGGATATAAACATAGTGTGTATTCACATTTGTGTAATGTCCAAAACCGGGAACCATGGTATGCGTACCCGTATGCGTACTGGTTGGTTGTTGGAAGTCCGGAAACTAAGTATGCGTACCCGTACACGTACTGGCGTAACCAAACTCAGTCCGTCTATTTAGGTATGCGTACATGTTTGCATACTTAAGTAGGTTATGTTCTAAAATCGGTTTGTTCATGAACTAAAAGATATATATAATAAGGAATGCAATCTTTTGCAAACCGTGACTATAATGTTCATGAAATGATTCGAGTATATCAAAATCGATTTTGCTTCAATTGTGTCTTGTATACTTCTATGAGAATATAAACAATTGAATAACTCTCTAACTAGTTTCATTTGAGTCATTTGAACTAGATATGATAAAGATGAATAAGGTTGATATGAAAGTGCTCATATGGCTAACCATTGGTTAACTATTGTTGAACCAAGTAAGTGTACATGTTTAGGTATGGTTACCTTTATCTAAATGATGGTACATTTCATTTGGGTATAACAATCTAAGTTCGATCTAACGGTTGAAAGATATTAGCTTGAATCGAATCAGATTTTCATCTAGTGGTGAATATTAAACGCTTTGTTACCAAGGTAGCAATGATTGCAAACCCTGATTTGGAGACTATATAAAGGAGAACTCTAGCAAGTGGAAAACCTAATCCCCACACCTCATGTGTGGTACTAGTTGCGACCAGAGTCGATTTTCCTTTAACCTTAGGTGCTAGAGCACTGCTTGGTCGAACTCGCATGCGTTGCTATCTCAAGCATGTTTTTCAATATTAGTGATCAAAACTATAAGTCTTGATTTCTAGCCTATTTATAGATGTCTCGGACTAGGACATAGATAGTATAGTTGAGCTTAGATCTCTCAACGTTCATCATCTGAAGACGAAGAACTACTAAGGGGAGATTGTGGAACTTCATCAACAAAAGGTATGTGGAGACTTAAACTCATCTATCACTTGGAAAGTCTATTTCTTCTCTATCTCCTATATTGAGACATAAGTCGTGTTATGATATAGTTTTCTATTATACACATTTGAGATTTCGAGCTGAGTTCATCTCACTTATATATTTATCGAAATATGTATTGGCAAGCTTTCTCTTTAACCATGTTCATCTTACATTCGTGACGAAAATCCGAATAAGATCATATGAAAATTGCCGAGTTACATCTAACATGGTTTGTGTGATACAATCATTTGATGTTACCATGGAATGTTTCATTAAGATAATTTCAATAACTTGAAAATTGCTTTGATGAAAAATAGTTTGTGAACAACAACTATATAACGTCCTCTAAGAAAGTTTCAATGATTGAAATTAAGAGTTCATGAGATAACCATCCTTGGATATAAGCATATATAGTGTGTTCACACATTAGTGTATAAATCCATAAACCGGGAACCAAATGTATGCATATGTGTGTATACAAAATTGGTGAAGGGGACAAGATAAGTATGCGTACCCGTACACATACTTTTAGAAGTTTTCGAACCGAAAATAACTGATGGGTTTAGGAATTACAAACTCCTGAACTAGTCACCTTAAGTATGCATACCCGTATGCATACTGGTAGGAGTTTTCGAACCGAAAATATCTGCTGAGTTTGGGAATTACAAACTCCTAAATTGGTCACCTTAAGTGTGCATACCTGTACTCATACTGGTGGAAGTTTTCCAACCGAAAATTTATGCTGAGTTTGGAAACTTGACAAACTCAAATCCGGTTGCTTAAGTACGCATACTTCAGCTGGTTATTTTGTTAAATCGGTCAGTTCATGAACTTAAACATTTAAATCTTAAGGAATGTAATCTTTGCAAACCGTGGCTATAATTTTCATGATTGATTCAAGTGAATCAAACCGATTTGATTTCGATTGTATCTTCTATGCAATTGAACAACTCTTTAACTAGTTTCATTTGAGTCATTTGAACTAATTATGGATAAGATGAAGAAGGTTAATATGAGAGTAACCATGTGGCTAACCTCGGTTAACTATTTGATGAGCCAACATGAGTGTACACGTTTGGGTACGGTTCATAAACCTAAATGAGGGTACATTTCATTTGTGTGTAACAAGCTAAGTTCGATCTAACGGTTGAAAGATATTAGCTTGGCTGAATCAGGTTTTTCATTTAACGGTGATTATTGAATGCTTTGTTACCAAGGTAACTTGGATTGCAAACCCTGATTTGAAAACTATATAAAGGAGAACTCTAACAACTGAGAAACCTAATCCCCACACCTCTTGTGTGATAGTAGTTGTATAGCTAGAGTCGACTCTCATTTAACCTTAGGTTTTTTTCTGAGACCCCGTAGGTTAATGAATTGAAGACTTCATTGGGATTGTGAAGCCAGACCGATACTACTTCTCTTGTAGTTGTGTGATCTGATCTTGATGTTCCCATCGTACGAGTATAATTATAAAATTGTCTTGAGATTTATTTCTCTGGTAGGCAAGATAGAAAAGTAGTCACAAACAAACTTCGTCTCATCGTTTGTGATTCTATAATATCTAGTTTCACCATCATACGATTTAGATAATTGTGAGGTGATTGATAACACTAGGTTGTTCTTCGGGAATATAAGTCTGGTTTATCAATTGGTTCCTGTTCACCTTGATTTATCATAAGACGGAACAAAAACTGTTGGGTATTTATGTGGGAGAATGATTTATTCATTCCTATAGACTTTTCTGTGTGAGACAGATTTATTTATCAAGTCTTCGACTTTGGGTCGTAGCAACTCTTGGTTGTGGGTGAGATCATCTAAGGGAATCAAATGCGTAGCATCCTGCTGGGATCAGAGACGTAAGGAGCGCAACTGTACCTTGGATAATTGTGAGATTGATTAGGGTTCAACTACAGTCTAGTCTGAAGTTAATTGGTAGTAGGCTAGTGTCTGCAGCTTAATACAGTGTGGTGTTCAAACTGGACTAGGTCCCGGGGTTTTTCTGCATTTGCGGTTTCCTTGTTAACAAAATTCTGGTGTCTGTGTTATTTCTTTTCCGCATTATGTTTTGTTATATAATTGAAATATCACAGGTTGTGTGTTAGATCAATCAATTAGAATATCCAACTTTGGTTGTTGATTTACATTGATTGACATTTGGATATTGGTCTTTGGTACCATCCAAGTTATCTCCCTGGGATTTAATCAAGACTCGCAGATTTCCATTTGGTTGAGTAAGAATTAAATCGAGATATAGAGATATTATACTCTTTGATATACTTTACTCTAGATTGAGTATGACTGTCTAGTTGATTCTCTAGAAAGTGTATTGGAGTAAGTCCTCTCAAATTGCGAAACGAATTATTGGGTGTAGTTGTTAGACCCCCACATTTTCATTAGGTTTTTCATGAAACCCTATAGGTTAAAGACTTGAAGACTTCATTGGGATTGTGAAGTCAGACCCAACTATTTCTCTGTAGTTACGTGTTCTGATCTTTCTATTTTCTATCATGTTGAGTACTATCTTCTTTAAGATTTGCTCGAGATTTATTCTACGATAAGCAAGATTGAAAAGTAGTCACAAACATCTTAGTCTCATCGTTTGTGATTCCACAATATCTTGTTTCATTAGTCGATTAAGATTATTACGAGGTGATTGATAATACTAGGCTGTTCATCGGGAATATAAGTCCGGAATATCAATTGGTTCATGTTCAACTTGATTTATCAAAAAGCGGAACAAAACTCATATGTATATATGTGGGAGACAGATTTATCTATTCAATAAACTTTTTGGTGTGATACATATTTGTTTATTAAGTCTTCGACTTTGGGTGGTAGCAACTCTTAGTTGTGGGTGAGATCATCTAAGGGAATCAAGTGCGCAGAATCCGGCGTGGTTCAAGAGACGTAAGGAACACAACTGTACCTTGATCAGTGTGAGATTGATTAGGGATCAAATACATTCCATACCTAAGTTAGCTTGGTAGTAGTCTAGTGTCTGTAGCGGCTTAATAAAGTGTGGTGTTCAAATCTGGACTAGGTCCCGGGGTTTTTGTGCATTTGCAGCTTCCTCGTTTACAAAAATTTCTGGTGTCTGTGTTATATTTTTTCCGCATTATATTTTTTTATATAACTGAAATATCACAGGTTGTGCGTTGAATCGATCAATTGGTAAATCCAACCTTTGGTTGTTGATTGAAATTGATTGATCCTTGAACATTGGACTTTGGTACCGTTCAAGTTATTTCTCTTATATTCAAACGGACTTGCAAATTCCTATTTGTTGATTGCAGATTGAATTGAGAAATTGAGATGCAACTCTTGGATATACTTTTCTTGAGATTGAGTCTGACTATCTAGTTGATTCTCTCAAAAGTATGTTAGAGTTTGTCCAAACAGATTGTTAAGCGAAATATTGAGTGTTGTTGTTAGACCCCTGCGTTTTCAATTGGTATCAGAGCAGGCAAACACGTTTAAGACCTCATAAGTCTGTGATTGTGGCGATCTGACTCTATTGACAGATGTGTTATCTCTATAAACGTACCACTAGTTTTCGATGTCTCGAATTACTTACGGTGGAAAATTGTTATGCGTGCCTTTCCTCAAGCGCATGATTTTCAATCATGGGTTTACATTGTTAATGGCTATATATGATCCTCCATTTGTTACAATAGGCACTGTAACTATTCCAAAGGATATTGGTGATTATGATGCCGTCGAGATGCTTGTTGCAAAGCACAATTCTAACGGATTGAATTCAGTCATCCATGTCATTACCCCAAATCTTCAGCACCATGTGACTACGTACACTCGGTCTAAAGATGCTTGGGATATCTTAGAAACCGTATTTGAAGGGAATACTTGTAAAAAAGAAGTTAGGCTTCAAAACCTAAATTCTGATTGGGAAAACCTTCGTATGGCAGATGAAGATTCATTTGATGAGTTTAATCACAAAGTGTCTGAAATTGTTAATGCATCTTTTGGGTGGGGTAAGACTATTCCTGAAAAGGACATTGTGATGAAAATTCTCAGATTTGGATACTTTAAAAGCAATTATGCCATCGTTGAAGGAAATAACCTTGATATGTTTTCCAGAAATACTCTCGTTGGGAAGTTAAAGATCTTTGATCATGAGCATGTACCCAAATCTGGAACGGATATTGCTTTTAAATCACAAAAGAACACTAAATTACTTGATAAAAGTAAAAGTGTTGGCATCTCTGAAGATGCTCCTTCTGAGACTGATTCATCAGATGAAGATCTTGACAAATCAGTCTCTTTGATTACAAGACAATTTAGAGATCTTCTTTAATTTGAAGAGAAGTAAACGGTTCACTAGAGATAAACCTAAGTCATCAGTTAAACCTCATAATTGTGTTCCTCCTAAAAACAGGGATACTGACGATACTGATGACGAGGATATGCCACAGTGCTTTAAGTGTAAAGGCTTTGGTCATTTTTCAAATGAGTGTCCAAATCGTAAAAAATACACTGGAAACAAAGGTCTTGCTGCAACTCTTCATGAAATATCTGATCATTATGATTCAAACAAAGATGAAAAATCAAGTGTTGCGCTCCCTGCGGAAAATATTAATTTTGATAATTGCAGAAATACTCACATCAATCTTGATATTTTTCCTGGAGAGACTTCTTCAACATTTTTGGAGGATAAAATGGATTTTTCCCTATCTACTGGAGATTCTATGTCTAATGTTTCAGGTACCACAATTTGTCTTGCAGCCTGCTCCGCTATTGTGTTTGAACCATCCTCGACTTTGACATGTTCTTACTGCACTCTTAAGGGTCACACTCTCTCAAATTGTTTGAAGTACAAGCATAAAATAAGATATGTCAAAAAACTTCAACAGAGAGCAAATCGATTAACAAACAAGCTTAAACTTGTTCAGAAATCGTCTGAGGTATGTAAACTAAATTCCTATCTGAAAAGGTTAATTTCTAAAGAACCAGTTAAACCTCTCCAGAAAAGAACCAGGTCTAAGAATTATGTGGAATAAGTAATTAGGAACTCCTTCCAAAAGGTTCATGGTGGACAAATCATTGTTCACCCCAACACAACATAATTGTATTGACTGTGCATCTTGTCTCAAGTGCCTGATTTCAAAGAGACAAGAGTAAAGCACATTCAGGTCTTAAAATAAAAAAATTTGTTTTTCTTTAGTTTTTTTTTTGTTTGTTTGAGTTCAATAAAAATTGGTTGATCCTTTCATATCACAAATTGGTATTGAAATGGTCTTGCCTTTTTCGTTAAAAAGAAGGGTTAAAATTGACAGTTCTACCCTCTTTAGGGATGAGAACTGAGCGTATGTGAATCCTTAGTTGTATAAAAGTTCTGTAACCCTATATTCCTTTTTTCCTTCTCTAAAAACTCTTTTTATCACTAGATTGCTTGTTGAGTCTGATTTGTGAATTCCTCTCACAATCCCGTACTGATATGGAGAATCCAAGCATTATGCCTTCTGATGGAAAAGATGTTAATATGATTGTTAAGCCGTCAATCATGAAGAAAAAAGATAAATTGGTATCTCCCTTACCCTCAAATTTTAAAAGAAAAAGGAGGAATGTGAGAAAACCAAGGGTTGTTCCTTCAAATCTTCAAAAGTTTTCTGATGTTCTTGAAGAGTTGAAGGAAATAATAAAAGAGATGCAGCAAATAAAGTCTTTTGTGTTTAGGACGCTTAAAATTCAGAAGGCCCTGGTTCGACATCAGTCAAAAAGGTTCGTTGAAATTGACTCCTATCTTCGTGAACCTTATGTTCCAACGGCTGTTGATGACAAGGAGTTCGGGGACGATAAAGAATTTTTCAAGGGTCTTAATGTCTAGGAAAATTCTTATGAGAATTTATTCTTTTGTTTTAGGAAGGATAACTATGGTTTGGAATAGCCATTATTGTGAGTACACATAGCTATTTCCAACGATTTTCATCTTGAAATGTTTTTGGATTTATTTATTTAAATTATAAAGTTTATTTGGAAGATGATTTTGCAGTATTAATCTTTATGGTTTTATATATTGTAACTTGTTATGGGATATGTGTGTTTGCGTCCGTGAACTGTAATTGTCCCATACATGGTCAATAGTTAAGTCTTTCATATGTCATTATGCAAATATTGATAAAAGATTGAATGAACTTTTGACAAACAAAAGTTAAACCTATTATGTCATTATGCAAATATTGATGGAAGATAATATGAACTTTTTTTACAAAGATTAAGTCTATTATATGTCTCTATGCAAATAGTTATAAAATATATAATGAATCTTTATTTATTCCACAATATTGGTCTTCCTTGATCCACATCTTTGTGTAAATATTGTGCGGCTCCGTAAGTTTTCTTATGTTGAGCTTTTCCAATTAAATTAATCATAGGTTCTCTTGTGGTTAATTTAATTGAGTATTTTGGATACAAATTCATATTTCTTGTGATTTTTTAATGTCCAATGAAATCCTTCTTTTCTTGTGAAAGTAAGGTCGCTTTTGTTGTTTCGGGAATGACATTTTATGGGGGAGAGTTCTTATTTGAACTTGTGATTAATTGCCATATCTTTGTGGGGAGTGCGGCTATGGAATATTATAGGGGTTATCTTGTACCTTTATAAACTCCGTGATGAATGCATCTAGCTTCGGCTATATGATTGCATCTAAACAAAGTCGATATGTGTTTCTCTTTTTGTCATGAAGTATCTCTTTGGAAATTTCATTAGGATCCCACTAGTTTTCGTACCTTTGCCAATTTAGATTGACAAAAGGGGGGAGAATTAATGTGTAGTTCACACTACAAATACATATGGTTTACGGATCTTTATGTAAGGGGGAGTAGTCTTCATGTGAGATGAAGTATTGACTAAGGGGGAGTGATACATATCACCATAGTATTGTTCTCAAAATTGTGATACAATTGAACTTTGATGCTGTATAATAATACTATGACACTGTATAACAATGATTGAGAGCTATTGTTTTCTCATTGTTATATTTACGGATCTTCAACAACTATGATGCTGATTGAACACATTTAGAATCATTGGAGTACTTGGAAGTGACGAAGATTTCGAGTAATGTTGAAGAACCAAGGAGATCAAGCATTTGGATGAGAAGCTACAAAGTTTATTTATTTTGTAATCCATATGTATTGATAGTTTTGTCAGTAAAATGGACAAAGGGGGAGATTTTTAGAGCACTGCTCGGTCGAACTCGCAACCGTTTATATCTCAAGCTTGTTTGTCAAGTTTTGTTGCCAAAACTATAAGTATTGATTTCTAGTCTACTTATAGCTAAGTCTCGGATTAGTATATGAAGTGTAGTTGAGCGTTAGACTTCACGGCGTTCATCGAATGAAGACGAAGAACTACTCAAGGGAACTTGTGGAACTTCATCACCAAAAGGTATGTGGAGACTTGAACTCATCTATCACTCAAAAGTCTATCACTGTATCTTCTATTTGATACAAAAAGGCGTATTGCTATATAGACTTCAATTATACAAATTTGGTATTTCGAGCCGAGTTTATCTCGCTTATCTATTTCTCGAAATATGTGTTGGTAAGCTTTTGCTTTAACCAAGTTCATCTTTTTATCTTGAGGAAAGTCAAAAGATGATAATGTGAAAATCGCTTAACATCTTACATGATTCGTGTGAGACAATCATTTGATATAGACTCATAATGTTTCGTATTGATCATTCGATCCCTTGAAAATTGCTTTGAAGCTAATAGTTTTTGTGAGACAGCTGTTGTCGTCTTCCAAGAATGTTTCATTGATTTAAATGAGGGTTTAGAAAATCTAACCATGATTGGATATAAACATAGTGTGTATTCACATTTGTGTAATGTCCAAAACCGGGAACCATGGTATGCGTACCCGTACGCGTACTGGTTGGTTGTTGGAAGTCCGGAAACTAAGTATGCGTACCCGTACGTGTACTGGCAGAAGTTCAAGTCCGTGAATTTCTGCTGGAGTTTGGAAAATTAAATGGTATGCGTAGCCGTACTCGTACTGGCGTAATGATAAGTACATAATTCATATGATTTTAGTGTCCATTCCATACTTGCTTTAACTATTATTCTTGCATATTTTCGTATTATTACTTTGGTTTTCTCTTATTTGTCTCTATTAGGTGAATCATCCAAAAAGGAGCTATAAAGTTCTAAAAATATCTATGAAGAGAAGTATTCCAAGAATCCAAGTGCCCAAGTCCAGGAGAAGTGGAAGAAGTGCGGCGAAAAAGGAGCAAAACGATCAAAATCAAGATACGGGCCAAATACTGATCTTAGCTCATTCAAATTAATTTATCATCATCATCTTGAATAGAATTGAAAGATAAAAATAATGCAAAAATAATGAGGTCATTCCGAGTTCGGATGAAGAAGTTGTGGCCAAAACAGTTTTTATCAATTACCAAAGACAGTAAAGTTCGCGGACGGGTTTCACACTTTAATTCCGAAATTTCTGCTGGAATTTGAAGTTTGCGGACTGGGTTTGCAAACTTAGCAAGTGGGAAACGTGTATTAATACCTTGGAAAGACTAAGGGAACGTTTGGATTCGTTATTTCGTTATTTCGGGCCGGGTTCTTGAACCAAACTAAATACTTGGAGACCAAGTAATGTAAACCTATAAAACGATATTAGGTTATGTAAAATGGGGGTATCTATCTCTTCTTCTACTTTTGTTCTAGGGTTTAGACATGGAAACTCTTCTTTTTCTTCTTGTCATGAACTCCATGAATATGATCTAAATCTTATTATTGGTTATGGATTAGTTGGATTTCGCAAAGCATGATTCTTGTTCAATAAATTAGTTTTGTCTCCATATTATCGATTATGATTCACTAAAAATATCTCATGTATGATTGATTGTTTGTTATGTAAAGTTGCAAATTGGTAGAGCTTACATTCACATCTAATGCTAGTTTAGGGTTTATTATACGTAAAAGTGATAATCCTTGAATACAAGTAGCACAAATATGATTATAGCTTGTAGTGATATATCCTTATGATCATATGTGAACCATGACCTTTGTTAAATCGGATTAGTGCGCTTTCCACGTTCGATTGCATTGATTACCCTTATGTCATGAATCTTAATGCTCCCCAGGAATTAAACTTGGTTAGTGCTTTTACACGTTAGGTTGTTTTCGTGGTAGAAATCATATTCACATATTTTAATGTGTTTGTTGATGACAAGAGGAAATTAACGGGATATTCTTGCGATCAAGGTATCCTAGGGCTTTTAATAAGACGAGATTAAATATGAATTCTAGTTATTAAGACGAGAACATGTTAGAATGAAAACGAAATCCTTAACCAATGCTTTCACATACTTGATTTGATTTGTTTTATTTATTTCTTTGCTTTTAGATTTATTTAGTTTATATAAAATCATAAAATCCCCCCATTGTTTGATCTAAGAAACCGAAACATACTGACAACCTAGTCCTCTCTGTGGGAACGATCCTTTCTTACCCTTGTTATATTATATATTTTGAGTAGTGAGAAAGTGTAATTTATTTTTGACGCATACGACAACGATCACGTAACCAAACTCAGTCCGGCTACTTAGGTATAGCGTACCCGTTTGCATAATTAAGTAGGTTATGTTCTAAAATCGGTTTTTTCATGAACTAATACATATATATATATATATATATATATATATAATAAGGAATGCAATCTTTTGCAAACCGCGGCTATAATGTTCATGAAATGATTCGAGTGAATCAAAATCGATTTTGCTTCAATTGTGTCTTTTATACTTCTATGAGAACATAAACAATTGAACAACTCTCTAACTAGTTTCATTTGAGTCATTTGAACTAGTTATGATAAAGATGAATAAGGTTGATATGAAAGTGCTCATATGGCTAACCATTGGTTAACTATTATTAAACCAACTAAGTGTACACGTTTAGGTACAGTTACCTTTGTCTAAATGATGGTACATTTCATTTGTATATAACAAGCTAAGTTCGATCTAACGGTTGAAAGATATTAGCTTGAATCTAATCAGGTTTTCATCTAACGGTGAATATTGAATGCTTTGTTACCAAGGTAGCATTGATTGTAAACCCTGATTTGGGGACTATATAAACTAGCAACTGGGAAACCTAATCCCCACACCTCCTGTGTGGTACTAGTTACGATCAGAGTCGATTCTCCTTTAACCTTAGGTTTTTCACAAAACCCTGTAGGTTAACGACTTGAAGACTTCATTGGGATTGTGAAGCCAGACCCAACTATTTATCTGTAGTTGCATGTTCTGATCTTGATATTTTCAATTGTGTTGAGTACTATCTTCTTTAAGATTTGCTCGAGATTTATTCTCCGATAGGCAAGACTGAAAAGTAGTCATAAACATCTTCATCTCATCGTTTGTGATTCCACAATATCTTGTTTCGTTAGTCGATTAATATTATTGTGAGGTGATTGATAATACTAGGATGTTCATCGAGAATATAAGTCCGGACTATCAATTGGTTCCTGTTCACCTTGATTTATCAAAAGACGAAACAAAACTCATAGGTATATCTGTGGGAGACAGATTTATCTTTTCAATAGACTTTTTTGTGTGATACAGATATGTTTATCAAGTCTTCGACTTTGGGTCGTAGCAACTCTTAGTTGTGGGTGAGATCAGCTAAGTGAATCAAGTGCGCAGAATCCGGCGTAGTTCAAGAGGCGTAAGGAACGCAACTGTACCTTGATCAGTGTGAGATTGATTAGGTATCAACTACATTCCAGACCGAAGTTAGCTTGATAGTATGCTAGTGTCTGTAGTGGCTTAATACAATGTGGTTTCAAATCTGGACTAGGTCTCGGGGTTTTTCTGCATTTGCGGTTTCCTCATTAAATTTTTTTCTGGTGTCTATGTTTTTCTTTTCCGCATTATATTTTGTTATATAATTGAAATATCACAGGTTGTGCGATGAATCGATCAGTTGGTAAATACAACCTTTGGTTCTTGATTGAAATTGATTGATCCTTGAACATTGATCTTTGGTACCGTACAAATTATTTCTCTTATATTCAATCGGGCTCGCAAATTCCTATTTGTTGATTGTAATTTGAATTGAGAAATTGAGATACAACTCTTGGATATACTTTTCTTGAGATTGAGTCTGACTGTCTAGTTGATTCTCTCAAAAGTATATTGGAGTTTGTCCATACAGATTGTTAAGCGAAATATTGGGTGTGGTTGTTAGATCCCCGTTTTTTCACCTAGCCACTTTTTCGACTACAATCGGCATATAGGGAAATATACATCCGCCGATTGTTAAACCCTCAACGTCTTCTTCATATACGTATGTTTTTTTTTCCTATGACTTTCAGTCTTGCCACTTCCCTCGCAAACGATTTCCAAAGGATCACTCCTTAAACGACAACATTAAACTAATGCAAAATTGATTTCTATGCCTTTGTACACAAACTATTGCTTTTTCGCGTACCTCTTTTCCCATACCAAATCAGCGTAATAGCGGGAAGAAGTATCAGGCCCTAGCCGGTGCACATATTCAGGTCGATCGTCGCTGAGCGCTTCAACACAAAATTAGGCCAACATAATCGGTGGATAAAGAATAGTCGTGAAGACCGATTCCTAACAACCGTCCTTTAGATACATTAATATCGATTGATTCCTTCTAGGTTTGAGTTTTAAAAACAAAATCACTAAGTGTACAATCGACAAACGTGAACCGACTTGTGCTATGCTTTTAACCTTCAACCAGAACGGTTTTCCTAGCCACTTTTTCGACTACAATCGACATATAGGGAAACATACATCCGCCGATTGTACACTTGGTGTTCTTTTGAGTAAAATCTCCAAGTGCAGATGTGCTATAATCGGCTGATACATAATTCCATAGCAACCGTTTTTTCACCTACCAATCCCGTCAAATATTAACCGCAAACGACTGTTACAACGATGAACAACAACTGATTGTGGTTCATAAGATCATGAAATAATATGGAGTCGGCATATGTGGTGCGATCGTATCCACCAATTCTTGTGATAGTAAGCCAGAAAAAACATGCAATTTTCTATTTCTCCATTTTTTTTTTGCGATTATAAGATATAAATACAGGTTCAATATCTTTAGCACGCAAACCTGACCACATAAATAATTATAATCTTCATTTTCCCGGTGTGATTCTTCATTTGCTCGAATAACATCTTTTTTTTTTGCTCGATCAATAATAGATTTTATTATAACCAAAGAAAGAATACAAAAACAGATTCTTTATTATAACTCGGTACAAAATCAAAAGAGAAGACAGCCCAGAGCCTAATAAGAATGTAGAAAAACAGAGACAGACCCAATTATTTTAAGCCTAAAAAAATCGATAGAATCTGTAGTATGTTATTCCTGGAAATTTTAAAGCTTTTAAGAATGCTGGCTTCACCCAGAAATGATGAAACTCTCATTTGTTCATTCCAGCTCCCGTTTTTTCCAATAAATCAGCTGTGAAGTTTATTTCTCTACAACAGTATATAAATGCTATTTTTATTGAGTTACTCCTGATGAGTGCTAAAAAGTGCATATTTCTATATATTTTTCTTGGCATTTAACTCATCTTTTGTGCATTAATTCTATATTTTATCCCATATTCTGTGTTTTCGTTGTTTTCAAGAATAAATACTTTTCTTAGTTAATTTTGCATTTTTAGGTACTAAATAAAGCCTGGTTAACTCACGGAGCGAAAAAGAGCAAAGAAACGGCAAAGACTCCCGCTAGGAGGAAGCAAAGAATGATGTTTGCAAGAGCCGGATCAACTAGAAGTGGGCTTGAAGAGGAAGAATTGTTCTTAAAGAAGATATGGGCTTGGCATACCCAAGACCCAAAACTCTTACCCAAATCCATTTCCATTATCCATACCCATTTCCATGAGAGCCGTCAGATTGGATCCATCTTGTCATCCAACGGTCGCCTCATCATTGTGCATCAAAATCCGAAGCTCCTGTCAAACACCATAGTACCTAACTCCATCTGAAGCCATCAATTTTGTTGTATCTCATAATCCAACGGTCGCTACATACCTCTCCATCGTAGCCGTTCGATTCAATCTATATGGGATCATCCAACGCTCTTTACTCGATGTTCATCAAAATTCGCTATCCCCGCTTCACACCCTAGCATCCAAAACCATCGACTTCACCCAAACAAGTTCTTCTTCCCCAAATCCTTTTTCCCCAAAAACTTTCTTCTTCCCCCGACAGTTGCAGTCGAGCTCTGCTCCTGCCTCTCTTCCATGTCCACTGCCACCCTCTGCCTCACAACCATCTCCATACCCCGACACCACCTCAATCACCATCACTTTCCCCAACCCTCTAGCCTAGTTGCTTTTTCAAACCCACATCTCTCTGACCTAGGTGTGGAGTTGATGAAACAACTCGAGCTAGGGTTGCAGTACATCAATTGGAGCAGGAAGAGCATCAGAGGGACATCAAGAAGCATGGGTCGAATCCAATTTACACATGGGTATGTCGAATTTGATTTTCCCCAAAAGTTAGGGTTTGCAAATTTAGGGTTTTGTGAAATTAGGGATTTTTTGTAAGCTATAAAAGGGAAGCTGTAGAGAATGCAAAAACTGTTCTTGGTTAGCCGAGATACCCCCTAATTGGGTTAATTAATTCTCAATGTCCATTTGATTTCACTGTTAATTTTTAGGGTTCTTCATTTGCAATTTTCATTCACTGTTTAGTAGTTTAAATGCTATGCTATTTCACATGATCATGTTTAGTTCCATTTTAATGTTAATTATGTTCTGAGTTCACTGCTGAGGCTCAGATGAAGCTTTAGTGCACTGTCTGATAGTGGAATGCTAGGTTAGAGCCTTAGTGCAGTTTTGATTGAGCAATGGGAAGAGATTGATGCTCATAGTGCCTGTGATTGATTGTTCTGTCAAAAGACAGTCAATGCTAGGGGCAAACTAGTGAGCAAATTAGTTTTCCTCCCATTCTAGATGTATGCATAGGATTTTCAACTCAACCTAGGATCACATTGTTTGGCTAGGACACAAGGTGGATTCAATTGCCTTAGTAACTTCACACAGTTCTGCATCTTTTTCCTTTTCTGTCACTGTTGCTCAATACCGTTGCCTTAGGCTGCTGCCTTTGTTTCACTACCACTGTTACCTCATTGCCATCCTCACTGCCATTTTCACCATTTCCTTTGCTTTTCTTCACTATCACTCTCCACTGTCACTGTCACCTGTTTTGTGTTTTGTATTTGTATCTGTTTTCTTGTGTTTGTTGTTTTATCATCCATTGTCTCATTATTTCACTACCATCTTCATTGCTTTGTAAATATCACAGTTTCACTGCCACTATTTGCTCTTTCTTCTCATTTGTTTCTCCTGTTCTTGTTACTGCATTCATTACCTTGACTTACAAAAGCCCATTGTAATCTGTTTAAAGCTCAAAAGCCTAGCTCAAGCTAAGGCCCAAACTGTTAGCTCAAACAGGCTCAGCTCAAGTTTACACCAAAAAGTTCAAATCACTCAGAAACCCAAAAAGGTTAAGTCCAGTCCACTGTGAACTCAAAGCCCAACGCACTTGCAAAGGTCTAGAATCAAGTTTAGAGATCCAGGGCTCAGTTCACTACACTGAGCCCAAGCCCAAATTCAAAATCAAAGGCCCAGTTCACTGTTACCAAGCCCAGATCACATCAAAAGACACTAAGCCCAATAGCAATTTAGAGCCCAAATAGCTAGAAACTCCAAACACCCCCAGTCTCTGTGGATCGACCCGTACTTGCACGAGCTACAACTGACGACCGTGCACTTGCGGTATTACTGTAGGCCCGTTTCATTTCGCTTCAATTTTATACGCTTTCCGGGCCCACCAAGTTTTTGGCGCCGCTGCCGGGGACTCGGTTTGTTTCTCTAGTAGTTTTATTAGCTATTTTGCATTTCACTGCATAGCATTTGCATCTGCATCTGCTTCACTTCATTTGCTGTTGGACCTGCTGTTCTGAACCAGTTTTTCCTCTGCTGGGACGCCACCAAGGAAAAGAACCAAAGCCCAACTGGGTTTTTGCAACAATATCAGAGCAGCTGGGCTGTGCTTAAAAGGTAACCCATTTAAGAGAACCCGAATTGTGGGCTTCCAATTTTTAATTGTGGGCTTGTAATATTAAAGCCAATTTTTGGGCTTTTTATTTTCTGTTGGGTTTGTAATTAATTTTTGTGGGCTTGTTTGTTTAATTTGTGGGCTTGTATTTATTTTTTGTGAGCTTGTTTAATTTGGACTTGTATTTTGTATTCTGGGTTTTTAAACCCAGCTGAGCTTGTAACCGATCACGCTAGGTTAACTCGTTAGTGGGCCGAGTACCCAAATTCTAGGCCGAGATTTTGGACTCAGTTTCACCAAACGTTTTCAAACCCGCTGAGCCAAAGCAAACACAAAACCAACAGTGGGCTTGCTCCCATTCAAAAACCAAATTTTATTTTCTGTTAAAAAAAAAAAAAAAAAAAAAAACCAAAATTTTGCTCCTAATTTCAAAAACCAAAACTTTTCTCCCATTCAAAAACCAAATTTTACTTGCTCCCATTTTAACAACCAAATTTTTTCTTCTTTATCCCATTAAAACCAAACTTGCTCCCAAATTTTAAAAAACCAAAAAAAAAAAAAAAATGTCTCCCACCAAAACCAAATTTTTCCCAAAAATCCAAACCCTTTAAAAACCAAATTCTGAGCTTTGTACATTCTTTACTTAGCTTTTGAGCCAATCATGAATAGATCTTTTTCTACAGTTGGGGAGTACAAAAAATCCCTTAGAGAACTTGCATATGGACAAACTTCACGTTATGAACCTTCCACGGACCATGATGTCAATAGTCATAGGAATTATTATGGACATTTTCAAAGTCCCGAGCCGCAATACATGAACCCTAATGACTATTCATACATGCATCATTCATCGCAACGTGAAAATGAACATTCTTCTAGAGCCTCACTCACACAATCATCACTTATGGATCAAATAGAAGCTCGAATCACAGCTTTAGAAATGCAATCACATGAGGAATCTGTCACATCTAATTTTCTTAGGCAACCTGAAATCTATGCATGTCCCGCATGTGGTAGTTTAGACCACCCTGTTGAGAATTGTCATATTTTGCATACTTTTAGGCAATCTAGAGAAAATCCAAGGTATGAAATGCCCATAAATTGTGAGGATGGTAGTCATTGGGACCATAATCAATCCTTTGAGGGTTGCGATCAATATTTTGTAAACCCTAATGACCATGCACACATGTACCATTCACCACAATTTGAACATGAAGAATTTGGTACTCCCATGAATTTAGACTCCACCACAGAAGCTTTAAGACTCAGTAAGCAAGACTATGATAGATCTACATCACGAATTCATGCATATTTAGATCAGATTTTGCTTCACCTACAAAAGGAGGAAATTCATGAGGAAATGTATGTTGTCCCTAATGAAGTGTCTAGTCCCATTCATGTAAATAATGTTGAATATGAACCTAATTTAGAGGAACATGAATCGACTAATGACACCACCACTGTTAATGAGGACCAATATGCATGCTACCATGATGATGATTATGATGATTATGATGATGTTAGAAGAACATGAAAATATTGTGGAACCTGTTGGTTCAAAAACATATGGCTTCTCGCCCTCGACCTTCATGCATGTTGTTCTTTCTAATACTCATTGTAATTCATATGATTTTGATATTGACATGGGATTCGTACAATTATTCTGTGAAGATGAGCATGACATAGGAATAGTTGAATCTTCTGTAGACACTAATATGCATGAAAATATATTTGATGTGTCTGATTCTCTACCTGGGTCACGTTGTGATGTTTCCAATGATTTGCCGATGCATGAGAATAATTCTTCTGATGATGTTGATGATTCTGATTTGTGTGAGCATGGTGAGAATGTTGTGACACTTGTAGAAGACTTAGGAGATGTTGATGTGATTAATAATGATGTGCCTATCGTCCTACATAAGTCACAATCTGATGGCCTTCCACCCAACCTAGATTTGGTTTGTACCCATATTGTCAAACCGACTTTTCTGAGAGTCCCTAATCTAGGTTTGGAACTGTGTGCTTCCCAAGTCCTCTTGGACTATTTTGCTTCTAAGTATAATACATTTGAGGAACCACAGTTGGAATTAGCATGTTTGCCCGTCCCTAGCACAGTTCATTTCGAGCTAGACCTTGTGCATGATGAACCCCCAAAACTGCGAGATTTTGTTTTCAAAATTATATCTTCTGTAAAATCCAGGTTTGGGGGTAGCTCATTTGGTTTCACAGCTTCACGTGCTTTTCTTTCATGTGTGAAGCTGTTGAAACCTCTACACTTTGTCTTTTGGGTTGATCCTCAACTCTTTAGATTGTTAGTGTATGGTGAATTTTTGTATATAATCCAGTAGATAAAATTTCTTAAAAAACCTTTTTGTTCCTTTTGTATATATTTTGCTAATCCAATATGATCTCGGCTGACATATGTTGGATTCTTGCCTTGAATAACGG
Source organism: Papaver somniferum (assembly GCF_003573695.1). NCBI lineage: Eukaryota > Viridiplantae > Streptophyta > Magnoliopsida > Ranunculales > Papaveraceae > Papaver > Papaver somniferum. The sequence goes on along the minus strand of NC_039365.1, from coordinate 155,431,063 downwards.
AGTTCTAATATTGCTTTCGCCGAAATCGGGTATTCTCTTTCCTTTTTCTCTACTCAACATGATCCTCTTCATATGTGTATTATAATTTTGTTCATATTTTGAAACATTGAGGACAATGTTTAGTTTAGGTTTGGGGGTGAAAAGTAGATACTTTGATAATATGCCATAATTGAAAACAAGAACTCCTTCTTTTTGAAAAAATGAAAAATGAAAATAAAAAAATTAAAAATTGAAAAAAAAACATAAAAATGGAGCTCATTTACCTTGAAATGTTGACTCTTGTGCAAATATGTAATTATTAGGAGTCTTAGTCTAGATATTTAGGCACCCTGATTCTAGCACAATTCACATAGTGATAAGAAATTTGCACGCGCACGATCTACCAATACATGTATAGCCTCGATCTTCAAGGTGTTTGATAGGAAGTCACGATTGCCAATCACTTTAGAATACTGAACGAAACTTGACTAGCTTGTTCTTTGGTTGGTTGGGATAGAAGGTGGAGGTTACATTAAGAAAAACAACCATCGAATTTAACTGGGTGCATCAAAAAGGGCTACCTCTTGCAAAGTGTCATGTAATCTTTTGTTTCCTTTTGTATATGTATCAAAAGTGTTTCCTTATTCAAAAAAAAAAAAAAAAAAAAAAAAAAAAAAAAAAAAAAAAAAAAAACGATGTATATATTCAGAAAAAAATATCAGAAAAATACAAAAAAATCAAGTATTTATCAATTCCATCATCTCTTGTTCCAAAAATAAAAGAGAGTAGTCAATGTAAATAAGAGTCATGTAAATAGTCATTTTGTTGTTTCATTGTAATAAGCAAGGAGGGTGTATGCCATTGATGTACAACGCGAGTAATTGTGAAATACCTCCAACTCATTCACAATTCTCGTAAAGTCCGGACAGCTAGCTAGATTTCGACCTTGGTTCTTAGCCTGAGAAACTATCTCTTGGTGATTAGTAGTCATAACATCCGATCTTTCTTTACACATGTGTAGATACACTTTACACTCTTATCACATGTCTTTTTTTTCAGTGCTAGGATTGTGCCTTGATAGCTAGATTGACATCTCCATTTTGCTGTGAGCTTAACTGACTTGCACATGTCACATTTGATGGAATCTGAGCTTATATTTTGACCTAGAACTTTGTAGGTACGTTCTAAGCAAACCTTCACGAGACTTCAACTCGTCCACTAGGGACACTTAGTGGTTTAAAAGGCTTAGTGCATACGCTAAATGCATTCGAGAGACCAGCGACAGTGGTATAGGTAGGATTTCCTTAGTTTTGTTTTACTTGAGGACAAGTAAAATTCAGGTTTGGGGGTATTTGATGAGTGCTAAAAAGTGCATATTTCTTATATTTTTCTTGGCATTTAACTCATCTTTTGTGCATTAATTCTACATTTTATCCCATATTCTGTGTTTTCGTTGTTTTCAAGAATAAATACTTTTCTTAGTTAATTTTGCATTTTTAGGTACTAAATAAAGCCTGGTTAACTCACGGAGCGAAAAAGAGCAAAGAAACGGCAAAGACTCCCGCTAGGAGGAAGCGAAGAATGATGTTTGCAAGAGCCGGATCAACTAGAAGTGGGCTTGAAGAGGAAGAATTGTTCTTAAAGAAGATATGGGCTTGGCATACCCAAGACCCAAAACTCTTACCCAAATCCATTTCCATTATCCATACCCATTTCCATGAGAGCCGTCAGATTGGATCCATCTTGTCATCCAACGGTCGCCTCATCATTGTGCATCAAAATCCGAAGCTCCTGTCAAACACCATAGTACCTAACTCCATCTGAAGCCGTCAATTTTGTTGTATCTCATAATCCAACGGTCGCTACATACCTCTCCATCGTAGCCGTTCGATTCAATCTATATGGGATCATCCAACGCTCTTTACTCGATGTTCATCAAAATTCGCTATCCCCGCTTCACACCCTAGCATCCAAAACCATCGACTTCACCCAAACAAGTTCTTCTTCCCCAAATCCTTTTTCCCCAAAAACTTTCTTCTTCCCCCGACAGTTGCAGTCGAGCTCTGCTCCTGCCTCTCTTCCATGTCCACTGCCACCCTCTGCCTCACAACCATCTCCATACCCCGACACCACCTCAATCACCATCACTTTCCCCAACCCTCTAGCCTAGTTGCTTTTTCAAACCCACATCTCTCTGACCTAGGTGTGGAGTTGATGAAACAACTCGAGCTAGGGTTGCAGTACATCAATTGGAGCAGGAAGAGCATCAGAGGGACATCAAGAAGCATGGGTCGAAGCCAATTTACACATGGGTATGTCGAATTTGATTTTCCCCAAAAGTTAGGGTTTGCAAATTTAGGGTTTTGTGAAATTAGGGATTTTGTTGTAAGCTATAAAAGGGAAGCTGTAGAGAATGCAAAAACTGTTCTTGGTTAGCCGAGATACCCCCTAATTGGGTTAATTTAATTCTCAATGTCAATTTGATTTCACTGTTAATTTATAGGGTTCTTCATTTGCAATTTTCATTCACTGTTTAGTAGTTTAAATGCTATGCTATTTCACATGATCATGTTTAGTTCCATTTTAATGTTAATTATGTTCTGAGTTCACTGCTGAGGCTCAGATGAAGCTTTAGTGCACTGTCTGATAGTGGAATGCTAGGTTAGAGCCTTAGTGCAGTGTTTTGATTGAGCAATGGGAAGAGATTGATGCTCATAGTGCCTGTGATTGATTGTTCTGTCAAAAGACAGTCAATGCTAGGGGCAAACTAGTGAGCAAATTAGTTTTCCTCCCATTCTAGATGTATGCATAGGATTTTCAACTCAACCTAGGATCACATTGTTTGGCTAGGACACAAGGTGGATTCAATTGCCTTAGTAACTTCACACAGTTCTGCATCTTTTTCCTTTTCTGTCACTGTTGCTCAATACCTTTGCCTTAGGCTGCTGCCTTTGTTTCACTACCACTGTTACCTCATTGCCATCCTCACTGCCATTTTCACCATTTCCTTTGCTTTTCTTCACTATCACTCTCCACTGTCACTGTCACCTGTTTTGTGTTTTGTATTTGTATCTGTTTTCTTGTGTTTGTTGTTTATCATCCATTGTCTCATTATTTCACTACCATCTTCATTGCTTTGTAAATATCACAGTTTCACTGCCACTATTTGCTCTTTCTTCTCATTTGTTTCTCCTGTTCTTGTTACTGCATTCATTACCTTGACTTACAAAAGCCCATTGTAATCTGTTTAAAGCTCAAAAGCCTAGCTCAAGCTAAGGCCCAAACTGTTAGCTCAAACAGGCTCAGCTCAAGTTTACACCAAAAAGTTCAAATCACTCAGAAACCCAAAAAGGTTAAGTCCAGTCCACTGTGAACTCAAAGCCCAACGCACTTGCAAAGGTCTAGAATCAAGTTTAGAGATCCAGGGCTCAGTTCACTACACTGAGCCCAAGCCCAAATTCAAAATCAAAGGCCCAGTTCACTGTTACCAAGCCCAGTTCACATCAAAAGACACTAAGCCCAATAGCAATTTAGAGCCCAAATAGCTAGAAACTCCAAACACCCCCAGTCTCTGTGGATCGACCCGTACTTGCACGAGCTACAACTGACGACCGTGCACTTGCGGTATTACTGTAGGCCCGCGTTTCATTTCGCTTCAATTTTATACGCTTTTCCGGGCCCACCAAGTTTTTGGCGCCGCTGCCGGGGACTCGGTTTGTTTCTCTAGTAGTTTTATTAGCTATTTTTGCATTTCACTGCATAGCATTTGCATCTGCATCTGCTTCACTTCATTTGCTGTTGGACCTGCTGTTCTGAACCAGTTTTTCCTCTGCTGGGACGCCACCAAGGAAAAGAACCAAAGCCCAACTGGGTTTTTGCAACAATATCAGAGCAGCTGGGCTGTGCTGTGCTTAAAAGGTAACCCATTTAAGAGAACCCGAATTGTGGGCTTCCAATTTTTAATTGTGGGCTTGTAATATTAAAGCCAATTTTTGGGCTTTTTATTTTCTGTTGGGTTTGTAATTAATTTTTGTGGGCTTGTTTGTTTAATTTGTGGGCTTGTATTTATTTTTGTGAGCTTGTTTAATTTGGACTTGTATTTTGTATTCTGGGTTTTTAAACCCAGCTGAGCTTGTAACCGATCACGCTAGGTTAACTCGTTAGTGGGCCGAGTACCCAAATTCTAGGCCGAGATTTTGGACTCAGTTTCACCAAACGTTTTCAAACCCGCTGAGCCAAAGCAAACACAAAACCAACAGTGGGCTTGCTCCCATTCAAAAACCAATTTTATTTTCTGTTAAAAAAAAAAAAAAAAAAAAAACCAAAATTTTGCTCCTAATTTCAAAAACCAAAACTTTTCTCCCATTCAAAAACCAAATTTTACTTGCTCCCATTTAACAACCAAATTTTTTCTTCTTTATCCCATTAAAACCAAACTTGCTCCCAAATTTTAAAAAACCAAAAAAAAAAAAAAAAATGTCTCCCACCAAAACCAAATTTTTCCCAAAAATCCAAACCCTTTAAAAACCAAATTCTGAGCTTTGTACATTCTTTACTTAGCTTTTGAGCCAATCATGAATAGATCTTTTTCTACAGTTGGGGAGTACAAAAAATCCCTTAGAGAACTTGCATATGGACAAACTTCACGTTATGAACCTTCCACGGACCATGATGTCAATAGTCATAGGAATTATTATGGACATTTTCAAAGTCCCGAGCCGCATACATGAACCCTAATGACTATTCATACATGCATCATTCATCGCAACGTGAAAATGAACATTCTTCTAGAGCCTCACTCACACAATCATCACTTATGGATCAAATAGAAGCTCGAATCACAGCTTTAGAAATGCAATCACATGAGGAATCTGTCACATCTAATTTTCTTAGGCAACCTGAAATCTATGCATGTCCCGCATGTGGTAGTTTAGACCACCCTTGAGAATTGTCATATTTTGCATACTTTTAGGCAATCTAGAGAAAATCCAAGGTATGAAATGCCCATAAATTGTGAGGATGGTAGTCATTGGGACCATAATCAATCCTTTGAGGGTTGCGATCATATTTTGTAAACCCTAATGACCATGCACACATGTACCATTCACCACAATTTGAACATGAGAATCTGGTACTCCCATGAATTTAGACTCCACCACAGAAGCTTTAAGACTCGTAAGCAAGACTATGATAGATCTACATCACGAATTCATGCATATTTAGATCAGATTTTGCTTCACCTACAAAAGGAGTAAATTCATGAGGAAATGTATGTTGTCCCTAATGAAGTGTCTAGTCCCATTCATGTAAATAATGTTGAATATGAACCTAATTTAGAGGAACATGAATCGACTAATGACACCACCACTGTTAATGAGGACCAATATGCATGCTACCATGATGATGATTATGATGATTATGATGATATGTTAGAAGAACATGAAAATATTGTGGAACCTGTTGGTTCAAAAACATATGGCTTCTCGCCCTCGACCTTCATGCATGTTGTTCTTTCTAATACTCATTGTAATTCATATGATTTTGATATTGACATGGGATTCGTACAATTATTCTGTGAAGATGAGCATGACATAGGAATAGTTGAATCTTATGTAGACACTAATATGCATGAAAATATATTTGATGTGTCTGATTCTCTACCTGGGTCACGTTGTGATGTTTCCAATGATTTGCCGATGCATGAGAATAATTCTTCTGATGATGTTGATGATTCTGATTTGTGTGAGCATGGTGAGAATGTTGTGACACTTGTAGAAGACTTAGGAGATGTTGATGTGATTAATAATGATGTGCCTATCGTCCTACATAAGTCACAATCTGATGGCCTTCCACCCAACCTAGATTTGGTTTGTACCCATATTGTCAAACCGACTTTTCTGAGAGTCCCTAATCTAGGTTTGGAACTGTGTGCTTCCCAAGTCCTCTTGGACTATTTTGCTTCTAAGTATAATACATTTGAGGAACCACAGTTGGAATTAGCATGTTTGCCCGTCCCTAGCACAGTTCATTTCGAGCTAGACCTTGTGCATGATGAACCCCCAAAACTGCGAGATTTTGTTTTCAAAATTATATCTTCTGTAAAATCCAGGTTTGGGGGTAGCTCATTTGGTTTCACACTCACGCTTTGCTTTTCTTCACGTGTGAAGCTGTTGAAACCTCTACACTTTGTCTTTTGGGTTGATCCTCAACTCTTTAGATTGTTAGTGTATGGTGAATTTTTGTATATAATCCAGTAGATAAAATTTCTTAAAAAACCTTTTTGTTCCTTTTGTATATATTTTGCTAATCCAATATGATCTCGGCTGACATATGTTGGATTCTTGCCTTGAATAACGGAGTTCTAATATTGCTTTCGCCGAAATCGGGTATTCTCTTCTTTTCCCTACTCAACATGATCCTCTTCATATGAATTATAATTTGTTCATATTTTGAAACATTGAGGACAATGTTTAGTTTAGGTTTGGGGGTGAAAAGTAGATACTTTGATAATATGCCATAGTTGAAAACAAGAACTCTTCTTTTTGAAAAAAATGAAAAATGAAATAAAAAAATTAAAAATTGAAAAAACATAAAATGGAGCTCATTTACCTTGAAATGTTGACTCTTGTGCAAATATGTAATTATTAGGAGTCTTAGTCTAGAATTTAGGCACCCTGATTCTAGCACAATTCACATAGTGATAAGAAATTTGCACGCGCACGATCTACCAATACATGTATAGCCTCGATCTTCAAGGTGTGTTGATAGGAAGTCACGATTGCCAATCACTTTAGAATACTGAACGAAACTTGACTAGCTTGTTCTTTGGTTGGTTGGGATAGAAGGTGGAGGTTACATTAAGAAAAACAACCATCGAATTTAACTGGGTGCATCAAAAAGGGCTACCTCTTGCAAAGTATCATGTAATCTTTTGTTTCCTTTTGTATATGTATCAAAAGTGTTTCCTTATTCAAAAAAAAAAAAAAAAAAAAAAAAAAAAAAAAAAAAAAAAAAAAAAAAACGATGTAATATTCAGAAAAAATATCAGAAAAATACAAAAAAATCAAGTATTTATCAATTCCATCATCTCTTGTTCCAAAAATAAAAGAGAGTAGTCAATGTAAATAAGAGTCATGTAAATAGTCATTTTGTTGTTTCATTGTAATAAGCAAGGAGGGTGTATGCCATTGATGTACAACGCGAGTAATTGTGAAATACCTCCAACTCATTCACAATTCTCGTAAAGTCCGGACAGCTAGCTAGATTTCGACCTTGGTTCTTAGCCTGAGAAACTATCTCTTGGTGATTAGTAGTCATAACATCTCTCTTTCAACACATGTGTAGATACACTTTACACTCTTATCACATGTCTTTTTTTTATCAGTGCTAGGATCGTGCCTTGATAGCTAGATTGACATCTCCATTTTGCTGTGAGCTTAACTGACTTGCACATGTCACATTTGATGGAATCTGAGCTTATATTTTGACCTAGAACTTTGTAGGTACGTTCTAAGCAAACCTTCACGAGACTTCAACTCGTCCACTAGGGACACTTAGTGGTTTAAAAGGCTTAGTGCATACGCTAAATGCATTCGAGAGACCAGCGACAGTGGTATAGGTAGGATTTCCTTAGTTTTGTTTTACTTGAGGACAAGTAAAATTCAGGTTTGGGGGTATTTGATGAGTGCTAAAAAGTGCATATTTCTTATATTTTTCTTGGCATTTAACTCATCTTTTGTGCATTAATTCTATTTTTATCCCATATTCTGTGTTTTCGTTGTTTTCAAGAATAAATACTTTTCTTAGTTAATTTTGCATTTTTAGGTACTAAATAAAGCCTGGTTAACTCACGGAGCGAAAAAGAGCAAAGAAACGGCAAAGACTCCCGCTAGGAGGAAGCGAAGAATGATGTTTGCAAGAGCCGGATCAACTAGAAGTGGGCTTGAAGAGGAAGAATTGTTCTTAAAGAAGATATGGGCTTGGCATACCCAAGACCCAAAACTCTTACCCAAATCCATTTCCATTATCCATACCCATTTCCATGAGAGCCGTCAGATTGGATCCATCTTGTCATCCAACGGTCGCCTCATCATTGTGCATCAAAATCCGAAGCTCCTGTCAAACACCATAGTACCTAACTCCATCTGAAGCCGTCAATTTTGTTGTATCTCATAATCCAACGGTCGCTACATACCTCTCCATCGTAGCCGTTCGATTCAATCTATATGGGATCATCCAACGCTCTTTACTCTCGATGTTCATCAAAATTCGCTATCCCCGCTTCACACCCTAGCATCCAAAACCATCGACTTCACCCAAACAAGTTCTTCTTCCCCAAATCCTTTTTCCCCAAAAACTTTCTTCTTCCCCCGACAGTTGCAGTCGAGCTCTGCTCCTGCCTCTCTTCCATGTCCACTGCCACCCTCTGCCTCACAACCATCTCCATACCCCGACACCACCTCAATCACCATCACTTTCCCCAACCCTCTAGCCTAGTTGCTTTTTCAAACCCACATCTCTCTGACCTAGGTGTGGAGTTGATGAAACAACTCGAGCTAGGGTTGCAGTACATCAATTGGAGCAGGAAGAGCATCAGAGGGACATCAAGAAGCATGGGTCGAAGCCAATTTACACATGGGTATGTCGAATTTGATTTTCCCCAAAAGTTAGGGTTTGCAAATTTAGGGTTTTGTGAAATTAGGGATTTTGTTGTAAGCTATAAAAGGGAAGCTGTAGAGAATGCAAAAACTGTTCTTGGTTAGCCGAGATACCCCCTAATTGGGTTAATTTAATTCTCAATGTCAATTTGATTTCACTGTTAATTTTTAGGGTTCTTCATTTGCAATTTTCATTCACTGTTTAGTAGTTTAAATGCTATGCTATTTCACATGATCATGTTTAGTTCCATTTTAATGTTAATTATGTTCTGAGTTCACTGCTGAGGCTCAGATGAAGCTTTAGTGCACTGTCTGATAGTGGAATGCTAGGTTAGAGCCTTAGTGCAGTGTTTTGATTGAGCAATGGGAAGAGATTGATGCTCATAGTGCCTGTGATTGATTGTTCTGTCAAAAGACAGTCAATGCTAGGGGCAAACTAGTGAGCAAATTAGTTTTCCTCCCATTCTAGATGTATGCATAGGATTTTCAACTCAACCTAGGATCACATTGTTTGGCTAGGACACAAGGTGGATTCAATTGCCTTAGTAACTTCACACAGTTCTGCATCTTTTTCCTTTTCTGTCACTGTTGCTCTCAATACCTTGCCTTAGGCTGCTGCCTTTGTTTCACTACCACTGTTACCTCATTGCCATCCTCACTGCCATTTTCACCATTTCCTTTGCTTTTCTTCACTATCACTCTCCACTCTCACTGTCACTGTCACCTGTTTTGTGTTTTGTATTTGTATCTGTTTTCTTGTGTTTGTTGTTTTATCATCCATTGTCTCATTATTTCACTACCATCTTCATTGCTTTGTAAATATCACAGTTTCACTGCCACTATTTGCTCTTTCTTCTCATTTGTTTCTCCTGTTCTTGTTACTGCATTCATTACCTTGACTTACAAAAGCCCATTGTAATCTGTTTAAAGCTCAAAAGCCTAGCTCAAGCTAAGGCCCAAACTGTTAGCTCAAACAGGCTCAGCTCAAGTTTACACCAAAAAGTTCAAATCACTCAGAAACCCAAAAAGGTTAAGTCCAGTCCACTGTGAACTCAAAGCCCAACGCACTTGCAAAGGTCTAGAATCAAGTTTAGAGATCCAGGGCTCAGTTCACTACACTGAGCCCAAGCCCAAATTCAAAATCAAAGGCCCAGTTCACTGTTACCAAGCCCAGTCACATCAAAAGACACTAAGCCCAATAGCAATTTAGAGCCCAAATAGCTAGAAACTCCAAACACCCCCAGTCTCTGTGGATCGACCCGTACTTGCACGAGCTACAACTGACGACCGTGCACTTGCGGTATTACTGTAGGCCCGCGTTTCATTTCGCTTCAATTTATACGCTTTTCCGGGCCCACCAAGTTTTTGGCGCCGCTGCCGGGGACTCGGTTTGTTTCTCTAGTAGTTTTTTGCTATTTTTGCATTTCACTGCATAGCATTTGCATCTGCATCTGCTTCACTTCATTTGCTGTTGGACCTGCTGTTCTGAACCAGTTTTTCCTCTGCTGGGACGCCACCAAGGAAAAGAACCAAAGCCCAACTGGGTTTTTGCAACAATATCAGAGCAGCTGGGCTGTGCTTAAAAGGTAACCCATTTAAGAGAACCCGAATTGTGGGCTTCCAATTTTTAATTGTGGGCTTGTAATATTAAAGCCAATTTTTGGGCTTTTTATTTTCTGTTGGGTTTGTAATTAATTTTGTGGGCTTGTTTGTTTAATTTGTGGGCTTGTATTTATTTTTGTGAGCTTGTTTAATTTGGACTTGTATTTTGTATTCTGGGTTTTTAAACCCAGCTGAGCTTGTAACCGATCACGCTAGGTTAACTCGTTAGTGGGCCGAGTACCCAAATTCTAGGCCGAGATTTTGGACTCAGTTTCACCAAACGTTTTCAAACCCGCTGAGCCAAAGCAAACACAAAACCAACAGTGGGCTTGCTCCCATTCAAAAACCAAATTTTATTTTCTGTTAAAAAAAAAAAAAAAAAAAAACCAAAATTTTGCTCCTAATTTCAAAAACCAAAACTTTTCTCCCATTCAAAAACCAAATTTTACTTGCTCCCATTTTAACAACCAAATTTTTTCTTCTTTATCCCATTAAAACCAAACTTGCTCCCAAATTTTAAAAAACCAAAAAAAAAAAAAAATGTCTCCCACCAAAACCAAATTTTTCCCAAAAATCCAAACCCTTTAAAAACCAAATTCTGAGCTTTGTACATTCTTTACTTAGCTTTTGAGCCAATCATGAATAGATCTTTTTCTACAGTTGGGGAGTACAAAAATCCCTTAGAGAACTTGCATATGGACAAACTTCACGTTATGAACCTTCCACGGACCATGATGTCAATAGTCATAGGAATTATTATGGACATTTTCAAAGTCCCGAGCCGCAATACATGAACCCTAATGACTATTCATACATGCATCATTCATCGCAACGTGAAAATGAACATTCTGCTAGAGCCTCACTCACACAATCATCACTTATGGATCAAATAGAAGCTCGAATCACAGCTTTAGAAATGCAATCACATGAGGAATCTGTCACATCTAATTTTCTTAGGCAACCTGAAATCTATGCATGTCCCGCATGTGGTAGTTTAGACCACCCTGTTGAGAATTGTCATATTTTGCATACTTTTAGGCAATCTAGAGAAAATCCAAGGTATGAAATGCCCATAAATTGTGAGGATGGTAGTCATTGGGACCATAATCAATCCTTTGAGGGTTGCGATCAATATTTTGTAAACCCTAATGACCATGCACACATGTACCATTCACCACAATTTGAACATGAAGAATTGGTACTCCCATGAATTTAGACTCCACCACAGAAGCTTTAAGACTCAGTAAGCAAGACTATGATAGATCTACATCACGAATTCATGCATATTTAGATCAGATTTTGCTTCACCTACAAAAGGAGTAAATTCATGAGGAAATGTATGTTGTCCCTAATGAAGTGTCTAGTCCCATTCATGTAAATAATGTTGAATATGAACCTAATTTAGAGGAACATGAATCGACTAATGACACCACCACTGTTAATGAGGACCAATATGCATGCTACCATGATGATGATTATGATGATTATGATGATATGTTAGAAGAACATGAAAATATTGTGGAACCTGTTGGTTCAAAAACATATGGCTTCTCGCCCTCGACCTTCATGCATGTTGTTCTTTCTAATACTCATTGTAATTCATATGATTTTGATATTGACATGGGATTCGTACAATTATTCTGTGAAGATGAGCATGACATAGGAATAGTTGAATCTTCTGTAGACACTAATATGCATGAAAATATATTTGATGTGTCTGATTCTCTACCTGGTCACGTTGTGATGTTTCCAATGATTTGCCGATGCATGAGAATAATCTTCTGATGATTTGATGATTCTGATTTGTTGAGCATGGTGAGAGTTGTGACACTTGTAGAAGACTTAGGAGATGTTGATGTGATTAATAATGATGTGCCTATCGTCCTACATAAGTCACAATCTGATGGCCTTCCACCCAACCTAGATTTGGTTTGTACCATATTGTCAAACCGACTTTTCTGAGAGTCCCTAATCTAGGTTTGGAACTGTGTGCTTCCCAAGTCCTCTTGGACTATTTTGCTTCTAAGTATAATACATTTGAGGAACCACAGTTGGAATTAGCATGTTTGCCCGTCCCTAGCACAGTTCATTTCGAGCTAGACCTTGTGCATGATGAACCCCCAAAACTGCGAGATTTTGTTTTCAAAATTATATCTTCTGTAAAATCCAGGTTTGGGGGTAGCTCATTTGTTTCACAGTTCACGTGCTTTTCTTTATGTGTGAAGCTGTTGAAACCTCTACACTTTGTCTTTTGGGTTGATCCTCAACTCTTTAGATTGTTAGTGTATGGTGAATTTTTGTATATAATCCAGTAGATAAAATTTCTTAAAAACCTTTTTGTTCCTTTTGTATATATTTTGCTAATCCAATATGATCTCGGCTGACATATGTTGGATTCTTGCCTTGAATAACGGAGTTCTAATATTGCTTTCGCCGAAATCGGGTATTCTCTTTCCTTTTTCTCTACTCAACATGATCCTCTTCATATGAGATTATAATTTTGTTCATATTTTGAAACATTGAGGACAATGTTTAGTTTAGGTTTGGGGGGAAAAGTAGATACTTTGATAATATGCCATAATTGAAAACAAGAACTCCTTCTTTTTGAAAAAAATGAAAAATGAAAAAATAAAAAAATTAAAAATTGAAAAAAAACATAAAAATGGAGCTCATTTACCTTGAAATGTTGACTCTTGTGCAAATATGTAATTATTAGGAGTCTTAGTCTAGATATTTAGGCACCCTGATTCTAGCACAATTCACATAGTGATAAGAAATTTGCACGCGCACGATCTACCAATACATGTATAGCCTCGATCTTCAAGGTGTTTGATAGGAAGTCACGATTGCCAATCACTTTAGAATACTGAACGAAACTTGACTAGCTTGTTCTTTGGTTGGTTGGGATAGAAGGTGGAGGTTACATTAAGAAAAACAACCATCGAATTTAACTGGGTGCATCAAAAAGGGCTACCTCTTGCAAAGTGTCATGTAATCTTTTGTTTCCTTTTGTATATGTATCAAAAGTGTTTCCTTATCAAAAAAAAAAAAAAAAAAAAAAAAAAAAAAAAAAAAAAAAAAAAAAAAAATAGAAAAAATATCAAAAAAAAAATCAAGTATTTATCAATTCCATCATCTCTTGTTCCAAAAATAAAAGAGAGTAGTCAATGTAAATAAGAGTCATGTAAAGTCATTTTGTTGTTTCATTGTAATAAGCAAGGAGGGTGTATGCCATTGATGTACAACGCGAGTAATTGTGAAATACCTCCAACTCATTCACAATTCTCGTAAAGTCCGGACAGCTAGCTAGATTTCGACCTTGGTTCTTAGCCTGAGAAACTATCTCTTGGTGATTAGTAGTCATAACATCCGATCTTTCTTTACACATGTGTAGATACACTTTACACTCTTATCACATGTCTTTTTTGTTATCAGTGCTAGGATTGTGCCTTGATAGCTAGATTGACATCTCCATTTTGCTGTGAGCTTAACTGACTTGCACATGTCACATTTGATGGAATCTGAGCTTATATTTTGACCTAGAACTTTGTAGGTACGTTCTAAGCAAACCTTCACGAGACTTCACTCGTCCACTAGGGACACTTAGTGGTTTAAAAGGCTTAGTGCATACGCTAAATGCATTCGAGAGACCAGCGACAGTGGTATAGGTAGGATTTCCTTAGTTTTGTTTTACTTGAGGACAAGTAAAATTCAGGTTTGGGGGTATTTGATGAGTGCTAAAAAGTGCATATTTCTATATATTTTTCTTGGCATTTAACTCATCTTTTGTGCATTAATTCTACATTTTATCCCATATTCTGTGTTTTCGTTGTTTTCAAGAATAAATACTTTTCTTAGTTAATTTTGCATTTTTAGGTACTAAATAAAGCCTGGTTAACTCACGGAGCGAAAAAGAGCAAAGAAACGGCAAAGACTCCCGCTAGGAGGAAGCGAAGAATGATGTTTGCAAGAGCCGGATCAACTAGAAGTGGGCTTGAAGAGGAAGAATTGTTCTTAAAGAAGATATGGGCTTGGCATACCCAAGACCCAAAACTCTTACCCAAATCCATTTCCATTATCCATACCCATTTCCATGAGAGCCGTCAGATTGGATCCATCTTGTCATCCAACGGTCGCCTCATCATTGTGCATCAAAATCCGAAGCTCCTGTCAAACACCATAGTACCTAACTCCATCTGAAGCCGTCAATTTTGTTGTATCTCATAATCCAACGGTCGCTACATACCTCTCCATCGTAGCCGTTCGATTCAATCTATATGGGATCATCCAACGCTCTTTACTCGATGTTCATCAAAATTCGCTATCCCCGCTTCACACCCTAGCATCCAAAACCATCGACTTCACCCAAACAAGTTCTTCTTCCCCAAATCCTTTTTCCCCAAAAACTTTCTTCTTCCCCCGACAGTTGCAGTCGAGCTCTGCTCCTGCCTCTCTTCCATGTCCACTGCCACCCTCTGCCTCACAACCATCTCCATACCCCGACACCACCTCAATCACCATCACTTTCCCCAACCCTCTAGCCTAGTTGCTTTTTCAAACCCACATCTCTCTGACCTAGGTGTGGAGTTGATGAAACAACTCGAGCTAGGGTTGCAGTACATCAATTGGAGCAGGAAGAGCATCAGAGGGACATCAAGAAGCATGGGTCGAAGCCAATTTACACATGGGTATGTCGAATTTGATTTTCCCCAAAAGTTAGGGTTTGCAAATTTAGGGTTTTGTGAAATTAGGGATTTTGTTGTAAGCTATAAAAGGGAAGCTGTAGAGAATGCAAAAACTGTTCTTGGTTAGCCGAGATACCCCCTAATTGGGTTAATTTAATTCTCAATGTCAATTTGATTTCACTGTTAATTTTTAGGGTTCTTCATTTGCAATTTTCATTCACTGTTTAGTAGTTTAAATGCTATGCTATTTCACATGATCATGTTTAGTTCCATTTTAATGTTAATTATGTTCTGAGTTCACTGCTGAGGCTCAGATGAAGCTTTAGTGCACTGTCTGATAGTGGAATGCTAGGTTAGAGCCTTAGTGCAGTGTTTTGATTGAGCAATGGGAAGAGATTGATGCTCATAGTGCCTGTGATTGATTGTTCTGTCAAAAGACAGTCAATGCTAGGGGCAAACTAGTGAGCAAATTAGTTTTCCTCCCATTCTAGATGTATGCATAGGATTTTCAACTCAACCTAGGATCACATTGTTTGGCTAGGACACAAGGTGGATTCAATTGCCTTAGTAACTTCACACAGTTCTGCATCTTTTTCCTTTTCTGTCACTGTTGCTCAATACCGTTGCCTTAGGCTGCTGCCTTTGTTTCACTACCACTGTTACCTCATTGCCATCCTCACTGCCATTTTCACCATTTCCTTTGCTTTTCTTCACTATCACTCTCCACTGTCACTGTCACCTGTTTTGTGTTTTGTATTTGTATCTGTTTTCTTGTGTTTGTTGTTTTATCATCCATTGTCTCATTATTTCACTACCATCTTCATTGCTTTGTAAATATCACAGTTTCACTGCCACTATTTGCTCTTTCTTCTCATTTGTTTCTCCTGTTCTTGTTACTGCATTCATTACCTTGACTTACAAAAGCCCATTGTAATCTGTTTAAAGCTCAAAAGCCTAGCTCAAGCTAGCCCATTCATTACCTTGACTTACAAAAGCCCATCGTTTGAAAAGTGAAAATGCCGAGAAATTGAGACAGTTTCTGCGTAACTGCATGGACCCGATTTGGCAGAGTTTTAGTCGGAGATTTTGTCTAGAATTGATTGGGAATATTCTGTAGTATCCAAACAGGATTGGTAAGTCTCGTGGAATCGAAGAAAAGCAGGGATTGTTGCATACACAGACAAGAGATAATCACGGGATTTTCTATGTTTTCCCGAGTACAACCGAGGTTGGCGTGAGTTTGAATCAATCATCGTTGTGTTGGAAACGTGTTTGAAGCATGTAGGAGATAAAAAAGGAGATTATGGCAGCTGTAAAACGCATGAGAAGAAAGAAAATATCCCCGAGTTAATACTTTTGCTGTGAGAAGATTTGGGAGGATTATCGGCAGTTATTTCAAGAGATTTCAAGGTTGTGGAGTATATAAAGGCTTTACGGGAGTCATAGAAGGAGATAGAGAGTTTGGAGAAGAAAGGTACGATAATCAGAGTTTCAGATAATAGTTTTCTGCTGCTGCATAGCTGAGGAACACGAAGAACAAAGACCAACAGACACAGTTGTTTATCAATAGTGATAACGAGACAGAGACGAGGGTCATAGAGCTATAGTGTCAGTGACAGAAACCTTGTATCGTTCTTTTCAGTTTGTAACAAATAGAACTATTACAAACCCGATTTTATCATTTTTTTCTCCCATTTCATCTTTGTAAACACCCTTTGAGCAATAAAATGAATTTTGAGCGTGTTTCCATGATGATGGGCTAATTCTCGTGTAACCAAGGCAACAGATGAAGCTATTTACGCATGAATAATTGGTAACTATTTATTTTCTCTAATTTATAATTAATAATTCACTCAATCACTGCTTTTGCAGAGTTTTAAATTGTTTGCATAATTTTCTTAATTACTTGTGATTCAATTTGATAGGTTATACTTTGTTTAGTCAATTGATAATCTATGCTTAGGGAATACAATTAGTATTTGAGAATTTGCCTGATTATTTGTGAATTAAGAAATAAAGGAATTAAAATATAATTAGAGTTTTGAAATATTTACCATCATTCATTCATGTGTAATAGTGGATACTAGTGTCTTGGTTATTTTCTAATATCTTGAGATCAAATTTGCATTCAGTTTTCTTTATTTTTAAGTTTGATAAGTCTAAAATCAATTGCTTTCACAGGTCTCAACGAACCTTTTACTACAACATTATTGAGAAGACATCAGTCCCCAACCATTTCCAGATTATTTGACTAAAATAGCAATACCATAGAATATGCTCTAAATTTTCAGAGTCATTTGCATACATGTAACACTTGGAAGCTAGACAGTAACCTCTCCTCTGCCATTTTCATCAGTAGCACATATACCCCTTACCATTTTCCAAATATTACTGGCAGTGGTGGGATGTAGAACTGGATGCCACACTTTTTTTTCCCACACTTTTTTTTCATAATGAGTTCTAATGCATTCTGTTGCTGATTTCACAGTAAAATCTCCATTGAGAGTAGCTGACCAAATTCTTTTATCTTCTCCTGTATATAAAATTGGCAATTCATCTATTAGAAAGTACTGTAGCATTCTCTGAGGAATAACCCAATTACCATTTCTTATAAACTCTGACAATTTCATATCCTTTGTATCTTCCATATATGTATCATCTGGAAATAGCTCACATAAAGGTTTGTATTTAATCCACACATCTTTCCATACTGATATTATTTCACCAGTACCAACCATCCATCTAGTATGCTGTTTTAGTTTTTCCATCACCCATTTGAGACCAGGCCATATTAAGGATTTTTTGTAACTTGACATCAACTCACCATCTTCTGTAAAATATTTTGCTCTCATAAACAAAGCCCATTCAGCCTCTGAATTCAACAGCTTCCATAACAACTTCATGAGAAGAGATTTATTCACAATTTCTAACCTTTTAAGACCCAATCCACCTTCCTCCAAAGGGACACAAACTTTGTCCCATTTCAATGTAATTCATTTTCTAGTGGCTGGGTCCCCTGACCATAAGAAATTCCTTATTATTCTTTCACATATTTTCACAATATTTACAGGCCATTTATAGACTGACATGTTGTATATGGGTATACTGCATAATACTGATTTCACCAATGTCAGTCTATCTTTGAAAGATAACATGCTTCCTATCCAACCAGATAACCTATTTTGAAGCATTTCTACTACTCCCCAAACTGAATTTACTGTCACTCTACCAGGTTGCAGAATAACCCCCAAGTACCTATCTGGTAGCTTTGATAAAGGCATTTGAAATTCGTCTGCTATTTGTTGTTTTCTTCCTTCAGTAACTCCTCCTACAAAGACTTTACTCTTCTGTTGATTGATTACCTGTCCTGGAGATTCTTGATAGTCTTTCAATAACTTCATAATGGAATGAATGTTTATTTTATGTCCATTAAAGAACAAAAAAAAAACATCACCTGCAAACAATATATGAGTAGGTTGTATCCCTCTTCTATTCACCATAGGAATTATCTTCTTATCCTGCACCCATTGCTTCAGATTTCTGCTTAGAATGTCTTCTGCTATCACAAGCAGAATTAGAGACAATATAATGTAAAGTAATACTTATAAGTGAAATTGAAATGTTAAATTATAACAAAACACCATGAAATAAAAATAACCAACCTTCATATTATGTTTCTTATACCCTTGGAACAAGGAAGATACAAAGATTTGAGGTTCTTTTCTAATAATCTTCAATTTCTACCCAATTCTAAGATTGGAAACTAGAAGATAATAGATGCATCTCTTACAAATTGAAATTTCTACCCAATTACAAATTGGAAATAACAAAGTGTTTGAGGCTCTTCTTTTAGGAAGTATCTAGGGTTCTTACACCACTTTTCTAAACAAAACAAACTTGGGAACTAGAAGAACTAGGGTTTAAACAATAAGTAGTAAACAAAAAGGACAAAGGTGAGAAAAAAGGGAAAGAAGGGGGTAAAAGAGTAAATATGAAATAAAAGGGCATAGATGGTATATATGAAATACCATTATGCATCATCCTTCCCTCCTTAAGTGAAATTCTCCCTCGAATTTTCCATCTTTTCATCCATAGCATTGTCACCCCAATATGGAACCAAGTGCTTCACATTAAATACATCGGGCGTACGAATTGAGCTTGGTAAGTTGAGTCGATAAGCATTATCATTTATGTTTTCTCCAATTGGAAATGGTCCAATCTTACTTGCCTTGAGCTTGTTGTACTCACCCATGGGAAAGCGTTCCTTAGTAAGAATCGCATAAACAAGATCTCCTACATCAAACTCAACCACTCGTCGTCGTTGATCAACCTTGTTCTTGTATTTATTTGACGAAGCTTCTAGATGCTTTCGGGTGCTTTCATGTATAAGTTGGAGTTGAGAAACAAAGTCTTCCGCCTTAGCATTTGGCCTTTTCAAATCCGGTACTAAACACAAGTCAAGTGGTACTCTTGGATTGAACCCGTACACCACCATGAATGGGGAATAACCACTACTCCTGTTCACCGCATGGTTGTAAGCAAATTCCGCCTTGCATAAAACTTGGTCCCATGTCTTAAAATTATCCTCAACCAAACAACAAAGAAGATTACCTAGGGAACGGTTTACCACTTCGGTCTGTCCATCCGTTTGAGGGTGATAAGCGGTGCTAAAACTTAAATTGGTCTTGACCAACTTCCATAAAGTACGCCAAAAATTCCCCACAAAACGACTATCTCTATCCGATACAATGGAAGAAGTAATACCATGTAAACGATAAATCTCTTTAAAAAATAGTTGAGCTACCATGACCGCATCCGTTGTCTTTTTACAAGCAATGTAATGAGACATTTTGGAAAAACGATCTACCACTACAAATATTGAATCCATACCTCTTTGAGTACGTGGTAATCCCAAGATGAAATCCATGCTCAAATCTTCCCATGGACGAAAAGAAATAAAAAGTGGCATGTATAATCCCGCATTAGTGGCTGTTCCTTTAGATACTTGACATATATGACATCTCTTCACATATCGATGAATCTCCTTCCACATTCCCGGCCAAAAGTATGAGCTTGAAACCAAGTTCCAAGTACGAGTAGTCCTCATATGCCCCTCATCGTGAAGCTCCTTAACAATTTTCAATCTCAAGCTTGATTGCGGAATGCAAAGACAATTTTTACGAGAAAGGTACCCATCGAAAAGAGCATAATCACCATTTTGGAGTGAACTTTCATCAACCATAAGAGGACCAAAAATAGTATCATTTTTTAAGAGCTCCCGAATATCATCGAATCCCAAAATACGAGCCCTCATTTGTGTAAGAAGAGAAGTACTTCGACTCAAGGCATCCGATACCTTGTTTTGTACACCCGACTTGTGCTTGATGGAAAAAGTAAATTTTTCCAAATAAGAATCCCATTTACCATGCCTAGTAGAAAGCTTGTCTTGATAATTGATGTGCTTCAATGCCATGTGGTCCGAAAATAAGATGAACTCATTGTGAATAAGATAGTGCCTCCAATGTTTGAGAGCTTGCACAATAGCATAAGTGTTATATGCAAGTCTAGCCCCATTCAACTTTTCACAATAAAAGGCCACCGATTTCCCTTTTTGACTAAGAACCGCCCAAATGCGTAGCTTAGAAGCATCAAAATGAAGTTCAAATGGTTTATCAAAATTTGGTAATATTAAAATTGGAGACGTACTTAACTTTATTTTCATCAATTCAAAGGCATCATCCGCTTATTGATTCCATGAATACTTGCCACCCTTCATGCATTCGGTTATTGGAGCCATGGTTCCACTAAAATTTGCAATGAATCGACGATAGAAATAAGCTAACCCATGAAAACTTCGAATACCAAAAAATGTTTTTGGCTTGGTCCAATTCCTTATGCATTCCACTTTATCTTCATCTACCGAAATACCATCCTTACTAACCACATAACCAAGAAACAAAATTTTATCGGTCATGAATGCACACTTCTTCAAGGTAGAATAAAATTGTTGCGCCCGCAAAATCATGAGAACCTCACGAAGGTGACGTATATGAGATTCCATATCGGTACTATAAAAAAGTATGTCATCAAATTAAACAACCACACATTTCCCAATCAACGGTCGAAGTGCTTGATTCATGACTCACATAAATGTACTTGGAGCATTTGAGAGCCCAAACGGCATAACCATCCATTCATACAAACCATCTCGAGTCTTGAAAGCGGTCTTTCATTCATCCCCCACCTTGATACGAATTTGATAATACCCGTTTTAAAAATCAAGTTTGCTAAAAACACATGCTCCACTTAATTGATCAAGTAAGTCATCCAAAACGAGGAATTGGAAATCGGTACTTCAATGTGATTCTATTGATTGCCCGACTATCCACACACATACGCCATGAACCATCTTTCTTTGGTACTAACAAGGCCGGTACCGCACAAGGGCTAAGACTCGGTCTTATAAAACCTTTGGAAATAAGCTCTTCAACTTGGCGCCGTAATTCTTCATGTTCTTTGGGACTCATCCGGTAGTGGGCTTTTCTAGGAAGACTTGAACCGGGTACTAGATCTATTTGGTGTTGCACATCTCTTAATGGTGGTAATACATTCGGTAAGTCGGTAGGAAAAACGTCTTGAAATTCTTCGATAATTGGCTTGATTAGCGGTGGCACAAAATCATACGATGGAGATTCTTTAACATGAAGTATATAGAAAACCTCTGAATCATCCAACTCTTCTATGAACTTGTGATAAGTAAGTATATTTTTACCATCACCATTTTGTGGCTTAGGCATAAGCTCACGATTGGGTACAAGAGTCAACTTCTTATTGCTCCATATGAACAAATAGTTGTTTGTTCTCCCATCATGATTCACAAACCGATCATATTGCCAAGGTCGCCCAAGAAGTAAATGACATGCATCCATCAAAACAACATCATACCAAACTTTGTCGGCATATTTGTCACCAATAGAAAAATTAATGAGACAACGTTTAGTGATTTTTACCTCGCTTCCTGGGTTAAGCAATGATAAAGAATATGGAGAAGTATGTTCTTTTGTCTCTAACTTCAACTTGCGAACCACTTCTTCGGAAACGATATTTTCACAACTCCCTGAATCAATCACAAGCTTGCAAACTTTCCCACCAATTGTGCAAGTGGTTTGAAAAATGTTGTGGCGTAGCCATCAATCACCTTCATCGAGTTTTGGAGTAAAATAGTTACGCACACAACCAAACATGGTCCTTGGTCACCGGTGAGAAACTCCTCTTCCACTTCTTCGTCGGGTTCTTTATCAAATATTGGTGGCTCCATAAGATCTAAATATGCATCACGTTCATCATCACCTTGAACAAGTAAGTTTTTCCCCGGGCGATCACTCTTCTTACAATCATATGATTTATGTCCATCTTCTCCACACTTGTTACATTTACCTTGAAATACTTGTTGAGAGGTATTGGATTTTGATGGAATGGTAATTGTTGGAGCTCGAGTAGTTGGCATTGTAGAAGTAGTAGGTTTCACACCACCTTGAGTGTGAGTACTCTAATTGGCATGAGAAACTCTCCTTGCATATTGCTTCTCCAAAGATAATGCCCTTTGATAAGATTCCGACACCGAATAAATATCAAATAAGTTTAAAGTATCTTGATATTGTATTCCATTTCGTTAATATCGTTCCTTGCAACCAATTGATATAACTCTTTGGTGTAGTCATTGACCGACTTGGACCCTTGCCTAAGATTTTGGAGTTGTTTATAGATAAGTCTGGTATAATTATGGGGTAGAAATGCAAGTCTCATATGTTTCTTAAGCTTCTCCCAAGATTCAATTTTAGCTTGACCTCTTCTCAACCTCATTTGTTTAAGTTGTTGCCACCAAGCGCTGGCTCTTCCTCAAAGTCTTGTTGCAACCAACCCAACTTTCTTATTTTCGGGCACTTCCTTGAAATCCAAGATTTCTTCAACCATTGCTAACCAATCAAAAAATTCATCCGGAGCTAAACCCCCGTGGAATTCCGGGCGGTTTAAAGTAGTAACATTGTGGTATCTTGGTCTTTCTTCAAACATTTGTCGTCTCCCTTGTGTATGAACATGACTATCAAAAGAAGTGGTCTCCTCATCCGTCACTTCTTCTTCATAATTATGATGTTGAGTTCTAGATTAATCGTGATGGATATTTAAGTTACCAACTCTTAAAAAAAAATCTTCAAATTTTGCATCCATTCTTTGTTGCATTTCATCAAACACTTCATGCTTAAAAACTTCAAATTCTTCTTTCAAAGAAGTTTCACCTTGATTAACCCTTTTTCTTGGAGCCATAATGAAATCACAAGGAGAATGAACCCAATTTTACAATAGCACACACAAAGATTCAAACCCCCAAGCTAATAAATTAAAATCTTCTCCACAACTTCCCCAAAAAAAGAAACCAAAGCTCTTGATACCAACTAATGTAAAGTAATACTTATAATTGAAATTGAAATGTTAAATTATAACAAAACACCAAGAAATAAAAATAACCAACCTTAAAATTATGTTTCTTCTACCCTTGCAACAAGGAAGATTCAAAGATTTGAGGTTCTTCTCTAATAATCTTCAAATTTCTACCCAATTCTAAGATTGGAAACTAGAAGATAATAGATGCATCTCTTACAAATTGAAATTTCTACCCAATTACAAATTGGAAATAACAAAGTGTTTGAGGCTCTTCTTTTAGGAAATATTTAGGTTTCTTACACCACTTTTCTAAACAAAACAAACTTGGGAACTAGAAGAGCTAGGGTTTAAACAATAAGTAGTAAACAAAAAGGACAAAGGTGGGAAAAAAGGGAAAGAAGGGGGTAAAAGAGTAAATACGAAATAAAAGGGCATAAATTGTATATATGAAATACCATTATGCATCACAATGGATGCCCTTTTCTTAGTCCTCTGCTTACTTGAAAGAAACCCACAAGTCCCTCATTAACTAACACAGACACTCTTGCTGATAGAAATAATGCATGCAACCATTTAATCCATTTTTCTGAAAAACCAAATTTCCTTAATGCTTCAAAAAGAAACTCACAACTTAGTGAGTCATAAGCTTGAGTTATGTCAATTTTTAAACCTACATTTCCTCATATTCTTTTTATATCCAATTTATTTACCATTTCTGATGCCAGAACAGTTTGCTCTTGGACATTTCTTCCTTTAATAAAGGCTCCTTGTTGAGCTGACACCACCTTCTCCATTACATTTTACATCCTTGAAGTTATAATCTTTGTAAAAAAATTAAAACTGAAATTACTCAATCCAATGGGCCTAAATTGACTGGGTTTTCTTGCACATTTAACTTTTAGAAGCAAACAGAGGAAGTTTGAATTCAAACCTTTTGGTATAAAGCCATTTTTCCAACAATACTTAATTGCTTTGACTATATCCTTTCTCATTATCTCCCAAGCAAACCTGTAGAAAAAACCTGGAAATCCATCAGGGCCTAGTGCACTATTGGCATCCATATCATAAACTGCTTTCTTTATTTCCTCATCGGTAGGCACTGCTTCCAACATTCTATTGTCATCATCTGGTATTACTTTTGAGATTGCATCAAAAATACCTTCTGCAAAGTTTACTCCCACATATTTGAATTTATTCTCAAAATGTGACTCCAAATTTTGTGGAATGTTGTTTGGATCAGTTATAATAGCACCAGAATCATCTTCCAACTCAGTTATTGCATTTGTGGCTTGTCTTATTTTTATTGATGTATGGAAAAAACTAATGTTTGCAGCACCATCTTTAATCCACTTTTCTCTTGATTTTTGTTGTAGAATTGCTATGTGTTGCTCTATAATGATATATTGTTTTCCTCTAGCAACCATTAGGTCATTTAGTAATGCTATGTTGCTAGGATCACTATCAAATAATTTAGCAGTTCTCATCACCTCCCTTTCAGCCTCTTGCATCTTGATTCTTACATCACCAAAAATATTCCAGTTCCATTCTCTTATTTTAATCTTCAGTAACTTCATTTTATTAGTAAAAACAAAAGCTATATTTCCACTTATTTTTGTATACCATACTTCTTTTATGAGTTTTTTAAAACCCTCCTGCTCCAACCAAATTTTAAGTACTCTGAAAGGAATGTTTGTTGGCTTTGCATAATTTGCACATGCTCCTAACATTGGACTATGATCAGATATTCCTCTAACACCCACCTTATAGCCCCAATTCGGGTATGCTTTTAACCATTCCACATTACATAATGCCCTGTCTAAAGTACACACTATTCTTTTCACTCCAGCTCTATTATTGCACCAAGTATACTGCATCCCTGTTTTTGGAGTCCGTAGAAGCTTACAAGTATTCATACAGTCATGGAATTCCTGCATTGCTATCCCTAAAGGAGGTCTCCCACCATTCTTTTCTTCCATACTTAATACTGTGTTGAAATCACCAATTACTAGCCATGGTAAATTATAACTACTTATTCTCACTAACTCCTCCCATAGTTCTCTCATATCTGAATACAAAGAGACAACATGAACACCAGATACTAAAACTCCTCCCACATTTACTGTCACCATTTAATTAGTATAGAAACAACAGTAGGAGTAGTAATAGAAGCAATCCAAAACAACCATATATTGCCTTTTCCTTCATTTATAGAATTATGTATCACCATATGATTCATACCTTTTAGTTTCAATAATTTGCAATCTTTTGAATTCCATCCGATTTTTGGTTCTGCAATCCAAAATAAAGTAGGACTAAACTGGTTAACTAAACTTCTGAATTTGTCTTTGGATTTATCTCTCCTTAAGCCTCTGACATTTTAGAAAGCTACCTTCATTTAGAATTAGAAGATTGAGAGGTTGAAGGACTTCTCACACCTTTCTTTGTGTTATCCAAAATTAAAGCTCCATGTTGTCTTGTTGTAACTCTTCTAATTGGATTTGGTTTGTCAATTTTCTTTATCACTTCTTTGTTTACAAACTCACCTTCACCAACAACTTTAATAACCTGAAGAACTGAAGTACTACTTGAAGTGACATCCAAAATTTTATCCACACTGATTGGTATTAACTCATCATTCTCCAAACCTTGTAAACTGTGAAATTTTCCAGATGAAATACTATTATTTGAAGAAGAACCCCCATTACACCGTACCTCATCATGAATTATTTCATCCACAATTACCTCTTCAACACCTTCAAAATCATTATTCTTATCCTTTCCTTTAGGTGTTTGACAGATATCAAAACCTATAGTGCTTTGAATTTTCTTCTCCTTAACTCTCCAAAAATTCTTAATACCTTGTACATTCTCATTTACCTTCTCTTCTGGTGCTGTCTCATTTCTTTTATGTCTACATTCTTTACCAGATGACCAACAACCTTACAGTGACTGCAAAATTTTGGAATATCTGGGAACTTAACTGGTTGTTCAAAACTTCCATACTTAGTATTCACCACCACATGATTTGGAACTGGATTTGCTAAATTAACTTCAACCATTACACAAGCATAATACCCAACTTCTCTTTCTAGAGTAGTATCATCAACTTTTATAGCTCTTCCAAAAGTATCACCCAAAGACATAATAATCTTCTCTTTCCAGTATTCAATTCCCAAACCAGGAAATTGAGCCCATATAAAAGGTGATGTTGTTTTTTTGATTAGCTGGATTGAAATTTGACTCCCATAAACGTAATTTTAAGACTTGAGACTCCACCATCCAAAAACCATTCCAAATATGCTTCATATCAACCTCATTATCTAGCTTAATGATGAAAAAACCTTTACCAATAGGAATAAGTTGAAGCTTACCTGTTGTTTTCCATTGATTTCTCAAAGATGTTTCAGCAACATCAAACTTTAACTTCACGAAATCTAATCTTCCGATCAAACTAAAATCCCATTCACTTAAGCTTTCATCAATATCCTCATCTGGTATATAAACTGATGGATTGATCTTTACCGAAGAATCATTTAAAAACTCAGAAGAAAACCTAGAATTTCCATTACTCGATCCATTTTTCTCTGGATGAGATTTAGTTTCAGACACCATTAATGAAAATCACTCAAAACTTCCTACAACCCCAAAAACCAATCATTGAATTAAATCAAATGTAAGAAATCTCCACGAAAACCTATGAAATTTGTTGAAAGAATGAAATAATTAAGACGAATCGAAGATTTCTTTTTTCACTGAGTCGTGGACCGATCTCAGGCGCTCTCTCTCTGATTGATCAAATAACATCCTCAGATATGCTTTGGTCTATAAGTTCTTGTTCGTCCAACAAATAATCCAAATCGGTAGGATTGAAATCACGTTGGGGAAATACAAATGGACCCATTTATTCATCACTAATAGAATCTTCATCGCCATTATAAAATTTCATTTTTGCTACCAAAATCATAAAACCCTAGTTCTTCCTATTTTCCGCAACTTCTTCTTCTTCTTCAAGCCTATTACAAAACGAAACTCTACTCTAATTCTTACCATCTACGATTAACTATAATCTAATTCCAAATACTAAATAACTTAACTACTAATTGAATCAATCAATATTAATTAACCAGGTTCTCATTAGCCATTAATAAAAACAAGTGGAACAGCGACTCCCAAGTCCCAATGTTACTTCAAACGACCTTATTTAAGAGCATCTTCAATGTTTGGGGTCAAGGTCATCCGATGTGGAGGTCTTATTAACACCTTTTTTCACTGTGTCATTGCTAAAAGATAAAAAATCCTACTAAAGATAAAAAAATTTCAACTCAATTTTATCTACAATCTCCAAAGTCTTATCTAACAAATTTTGTTTAAATTTAGAAAAAAACAATTGATGATGTGGATTTAAAACCTAAGATCAGTTCCTATGGAATGAACAAACTTGGAGTTTGTTCATTTTACTCCCACTATGGAATGAACAAACATGAAAAACGGATGTTCAAATCAACAAAACTGTTGCTTTGAACATCGAGAAGGATAGCCGAGCGCGCGCTCGAGGGAAGGACGGGCGAGCGTGGCAGCAACGCGCGGTTGAAGAAAAAACGCTGGCCGCTCTTCCTCAAACGCCCGCGTCTCTTCCTCCAACGCCCACTGCAATTCCTGATTCCCAAAAAAATATGTTACTATTTTTTTACTCACTTTATCATATTTTATCTCACTTTATATATTTTCTCTCACCAAATATATTATTTTATATTTTAATTTTATCCTAATTTTTTTTTATATTCAAAAATAATGGTAGTGGGATCCTAGAAAACTAACAGGGGTGTATTGGATTAGGATTTATAAGGATATTTAACAATCCTAAAAACTCCTAGGTATTCAACTAAGATATGTAAGGAATCATTAAATATTCATGGCATTCAATTAGGATTGTTTAAGATTCCACAAATATCCTAGGTATTCAATTTATTTAAGATTTCTTAGGATAGTTAAGGGACAAGATATATATGGATTTTTATGGATATTTGTAGGAAAAATATGTATGTTATTATCTCATATCAATCTTAACCCAAACCACAAGAGTTTCATGGATTCTTATCGACATTTTATTTTATCACAACATGCTATACCACCACTACAAACCACCACCACACACCACAAACCAACCCCAGCACAACCACCACCATCGACCACCGCCTCCATCACCAAAAATTTTCCCTCCACCACCATCACCTCCACACACCAACCACCACCGCCCACGCCCACCACCATCACCGCCACCACCACACCGTACATACCAACCACCGCTGCCCACCACCACCCCCACTTTTGGATATATTTTTTTAAGGGAATCATAGTGGCCTTGGTTTTTTCAAACATATTGATAATTGATAATATACTTTAATTTTTAAAAAGCAAACTACTCCTAAGACAATCCATTATAATCCAGAATCATGTATCTATAAGAATCTTAAATATTCTTTAAGAAACATTATAAATCCACTAGATTCAGGGAAAACTAATATCTAATTTTATCTAGATAAATCCTGATCCAATACACCCCTGTAAATCTGTTCATTTTGCTCTGATTTATCATAGTGGAGAAACGTGTTTGTTCATCCACGTGATTCAACAAAAGAAATTTTTTATTTATTGCCATAGGACGTGCTCTAAAGTCATAGATTTTCTCCTTCACCTCCACTTAGCCATGTCATCAATTTTTATGACCCTCATCTTTGTATTGGAGGTGAAACTTTGGTAGAAAAGATTTTAAATCTTAGGTGTCCCGCAATTCCAAGACCTTGACCCTTACAGAATACTCCAACTCATGGAACAGGGCTCAAATCAACCAGGTTGTCCGAAGCATGGGAGCTACGTGGTAATAAGAACCAGTGTAGTCAATATCGGCCATATCGGCCGATATATCGCCGATATTTCGGATACCGGTCTAGAACGGTACGATATAAAGATATCGGGGATACGATATTTACCCGATAAAATCGGCCGATACGGACGAAACGAGATTTTCCGAAATTAAACGGTACCGGTCATTTTGTGTAAAGTGTAAGGGTAATCTTGGTTTTTCAGTTCCGGTATAGGTTAAATCCCTAAAATTTTCATTCGATTGTTTTCAGTGGAAGAGAAAAGAAGAGAATCCAATACCTGATTCAGAACTGTGGAAGAGAAAAGAAGAGGAGATGAAGTGAAAAACAGATCGTGTTCTTCAAATACCTGATTCAGCAAGTCGTGTTCTTCAAATATCATCATTGAGAATCCAATCTAAGGAAGGAACTTTTGATTAGCTGATGTTCTTCATCTAGAAATCTCAGAGACTATTGATTAATTGAAGGTTAGGGTTTTGAACCTTTTGATAATTAGTCTTTTTTTTTTTCTTTGATTAATTAAATTCGTCAACATCTTCAAAACCCACTTATTTTTGAGGGTTCATTCTTATTAATAACTTGTACCCACAAATTTCATCTTCAAAACCTATATCAGAAAGAAAAAAAACCCAGTTTTTTCTTCATCAATTAAAGAATTTGAGGTAATAGACCTTCCTAATAGACAATGGAAATTGACAGTTAATGGTCAAATATGGTAATAAACCTTCTTTATTATTGTTTTTTTTTATTTTATTTTGGTTGATTTATTAGCTATTTATGTTTTAGGTTATGGCTATGAATTCTTCTAGTGCATCCAATGCAAACACCACAAACAATATATGTGGTTCATTGCCTTCTTCTGCGCAATCTAGGGATCCGGCATGGGAATGGGGTGAACGCAAAGACCCAGAAAATCCAAATATTATTACCTGTTTGTTATGTAACAAATTAATCCGTGGTGGTGGAATCACAAGGCTTAAGGAGCATCTCGTAGGAAAGTCAGGGAATACTTCACCATGTCCGAATGCAACCACTTCTGTTATCAACAAAGTAAATCAGTTGTTTGCTGTAAAGAAGACCAAAAATGCTCATAGGGCTAACATTGATTTAGCGTACCAGCGTACATTCAAATCTGATGAAGGCTCTGATGTTGACACAGATGTTGGGGAACAAGAAGTTGAAATTGATGGCAATGTTGGCAGTGGTAGTGGTGTTGTTTTACATGTTCAAAATCAGACGAAGAGAAAGCGAATAACCCAAAGTAATACAAGAGGTCCTATTGATTTATATATGAGGACAGATCACAAGAAAACTCAAAAGGTCACCGCTGAAAGGAACTGTGCAGTGAAAAAGAAGTTATTGAAGACTGCATGGAAATGCATATCATCTTGGATGACTGAGAATTCAGTGGCATTTAATACCGTTCGTTGCCCAAGTTTCAAAGAAATGATCTTTGCAATTGGTGATTACGGGAAAGGTATTTTTTTCAAACCTTGTTTTCCTTGATGAACTAGTTCCTTGCTTGTTCCTTGATTGATGCTTGCTTATTCAGAACTAGTTGCTTGTTAAATGTGTGAATGATATAACATGCTTCTTAGAAATCTCATAACATCTGTGTTGTCTGGAATTACATAATGTGTTGACTATTGCATAATATGCCGACTATTGCAGACTATTGCATAATGTGCTGACTTTTTTTTTTTTGTTGTTGATGTTAGCTATGCCCCCCCCCATCTTACCATCAGATTCGTACCAATCTTTTCAAGGACCGATTAGAAGAAATGAGGATGTTCGTTGATACCTTTAGGGAACATTGGAAGAGGTTTGGATGTTCTATCATGTCAGATGGTTGGACGGATGGGAAAAAGAGACATCTTATTAACTTTTTGGTGAATTGTCCTAAAGGTTCAGTATTTTTGAAGTCTGTGGATGCCTCAGATAGAACCAATGATGCTGATTTCATTCGTAAGCTTGTAAAGGAGGTAATTGCTGATGTTGGTGCAGAAAATGTGGTTCAGTTCATTACTGATAATGGTTCTAACTTCAAAAAGGCAGGGAAGGACTTAATGCTTGAATACCCACATATATTTTGGACTCCTTGTGGTGCTCATTATGTTCAGTTGATGCTAGAAGAACTTGGTTCCAAGCTTCCAAGAATCAAGACAGCCGTCATACTAGGTACGAGACTAGTTACATATATTTATGCTCATTTTCAAGTATTGAGCTTAATGAGGGAGTTGACTGGTGCAGACTTACATAGGTCTACAAAAACTAGATTTGCAACTCAATATTACACACTAGAGAGTCTTCAAAAGTATAAAACTCCTCTGCAAATGGTGTTTGTGAATGATAGGTGGGTAAAAACTAGGTTTGCAAGAGAAAATTTGGGAGTAAATGCACTTAAAATTGTTACAAGTATCAAATTTTGGGAAGATGTCGATTACTCTCGTAGGGTGCTAAAGCCTTTAGTTAAGGTAGTAAGATTAGTGGATATCGAACGCAAACCTACAATGCCTTCTTTTTATGAGGCAATGAGAATAGCAAGGGATCAACTTGAGAAGAATTTGGGTGAAGATAATGATACTTGGGTTATAGTTAAGGCTGTTTTTGATAAGAGATGGAAGAATAACTTTAATCATCCTCTACATTGTGCGGCTTATTATCTAAATCCTTCCATATTCTATAAGATTCCAGCTCATTTGATGGATAATGGTCCAAAGTACATAGAAATCAAAAGGGGACTTCATACAGCTATGGAAAAGCTTATAACCAATGAAGATGAACTTGAGATGGCAACAACTGAATTGAGAATGTACAACGATGCTTATGGAATCCTAGGAAGTCAGACTTGCAAAAAAAGAAGAGACAAAGATCAACCTCGTAAGTTTTCCTGTACTGTAAGTTTAAAATTTGGTTACGTTTGTGTTAAATAGGTTTGTATTGATTAGCTACTTTGTTCATGTTTATGACAGATGATTGATGGATTACATATGGAGGAATCGATGTCCCAAACCTACAAAAATTTGCAATCAGGGTATTGAGTCTTACTTCTTCTGCTTTCCCATGTGAGCGAAACTGGAGCACATTTCAAAATGTGAGTCTTACTTGTTCTATCTTTACAGTTGCATTATGTTCTTTGCAAAGTCATAAATTTCAACAATGCATGAAACAACAATGTATGTTCTTATCACAACAAACTGGAATGCATGAAACAATCAGTTTAGCTATTTATTTTTTGTATTTCAGTTGCACACCAAGAAGCGGAATCGCATAACACAACAAAAATTGAATGATAGTGTATTTATCCAATATAACAAAAAAATTGCAGCGTCGTTATAAAGAAATTGCAGAATATAATGATGATGGGAAAGCTCGTGACCCTATTTTTCTTGATGAGCATGATGAAAATGATGAATGGTTGGATCCACAGAACTTACATGACTTGGCTGTAGAAGGTGATAATGTAACTTTGGATGATTTGCAAGATATTCTTGGCGAAGAAAGTCGTCCAGTTGATAGTAGAGGTGCATGTAGCTCTCGAAGCAAGTCTACTTACCCAACTGATTCTGAATATGATGGCTATGATACTGATCAATTGATGTTAGACACTGATAATGGACTACTTGATGGAGCTAATGGAGCTACTGAAGATGATGATATCTATTATTTAGAATAAAATTGTATTATCTCAGTTTAGTTACCATTTTAGTTTGTAAACTTTAAAGTTGGTGAAGTTACTCTCTTGTTTCCGGTTTGAACTTTAAACTTGTTTAATTATCCTTTTAAGTATTCAACTTTAAAGTTATTGAAGTTACTCTTTTGTTTTTTTTTGATAAAATTGATGGTATATATTATATTTTATCCGTAAATTTAGAACCGATATTATACCGATATTTCAACGATAATATCCCTGATATAAAATCGTACCAGTGTATCGGTCGCGGCCGAGATGAACCGATATCCGATATTAACTACATTGATAAGAACACAGTCACAACCCGCTACGTGTAATTTCCATTTACGTAACATTGTTTTCCGTTCGTACTGTTTTTTACACTGCATCCACATCAGTACTCCCTAGTCCTACTCCCGCTCTGTGTTTTCATTTCAAACCCACTCTCTCTCTCTCTTAGGGTTTTTCCCTTTCTTCATCTCGGATCCATGCGACCAGACATCTAGTTAGGGTTTTTTCACTACTAATGGTAGCGGAAGTAAGTAATCCAGACTTGATTGATCCTATTGATTTTACTACCGTTCTCAATTTGCTTCCTCGAACTTTCAAGGGTTTGAAAAATACTACTTCAAGCACGAACCAGAACGATATGGGATTGATCAAAAATTATCACAAATCTGTGGTAACTTTTATATTTTCTTGTCTTTTAACTCAAATTGGTTTCTTAATTACTTGTTCTGAGCTTAATTTCAAGTAGTTTGAGAAAATTACCCTAAATTGTTCTCGATTTTACTGATGATAGGGTTTTAGAGTGATTTTTAGGAGTGTTACTTGAGTTACGAAAATACCCTATTTATGTGTAAATGTTTGGCTGTTTTAGTTGATAGTAGAAAAAATGGATTTTCTCGGAAATTATTGTAAACAAATATGTGTTTTGAATGCTAGGCAATTAAAAGTTCTGAAAGCTTTATGGGACAAGCGAGGACAATAGTAGACAGACACTCTGAACATGTAAACAATGAGTTACCATGTGCTGTCCAATCTGATGATAAGGAGGAGGATATAGTTGTTGAAATGGACAAGGGTCGTGAGAAAGAAAGACGCCCTGGCTTGTTGGGTAATCAGAGACGGCCTAAGTTTTCTTTGAAGCCAAATGTTATGAGGTAAGGGAAGTTGAATTTTTTTACTTTAAGAGTTTTTGTTTGTTAGTGGTTGATGTTATCTTGTTACGAGGTTTGTTTACTCGTAGAGAAAAGGGCCCATGATCGACCAATTAACTGACAGGGTCTTACAAGAACACTTGTTTGGTTTGTAGTTGATTGGTGTTTTTATGTTTTTGGAGCAGTCAGACGAATTTGAATCTTGAAGACATGGAGAAGGAAATTGAAAAAATAACTGACCCGATTGAATTCTTTAAAGCACATGAAAGGCTCGAAAGTAATTCTACTTATTCTCTTGATTTTTTCCCCTATTTAGATCCTCCTGCAAGTTTATGTGTTACAATTTCTCTCTTTCTCTTATCCTCTCTTTCATGATATTGTTCGTAGATGCCAGAAAGGAAATACAGAGACAAACGGGTGGCGTTCCTACAAATTCAATCAAGGATGATATATCCACGAAAACTCGAGTTCGTCGACCTGGACTTGAGGGGTATGATTGGATTCTCAATCATTCTTTGCTTAATATTAATATATATGATTAACACCATCCTACATTATTATATTCAGTAAGGAATTTCAAATGTGGATTGTGATTGATGTCAGGAGGACGGTTGGTCACAAACACCGTTATTCATTGGTGGGTGCTGGTAGTAATGACGTCTTCTCTTCGCAAATTGAGACCGACTTTTCTAGTCAATCAACGGATGAACCAACCACTGGGACAACGGATCAGCATGACCCAGCAGAGGAAAGCATATCGATGGATGTTGGCTTAGAAAAAGGTTTTGAACCACCATTTATAAGCACATACTATTCCTTTCTAATATTCCACTGTTTGAGTGTTGTCCTGATAAAAGAGTGGTAAATCTCTGAACAGATTCAGTAGCTGCAGCACAGAACAATGTCGATCGCCTTTTGCATGAGCTTTTGTCACCTGTATGTACTGCTCTGGATGGAGATGGAGCACTACCTTTCTTGCAAGAGCGGTTACAAATTAAACCCATTCATGTGGATAAATTATCTCTTCCCGATCTTGATAGTTTTCGATCAATTAATGTTATGGCACCGCCTGAGCGTGCGGGTAAGTCGAGGGAATCATTATTAGAGATGGAAAGTTTTGTAAGACAATCAAGAAATAAAACATCTACAGAAATTCACCTGTCGACAAACACTTCTATGTATCAACGGGCTTCACCAACTTCGCCAGAGAGTCCGTTGGCTTCACTATCTTTGTTGCAAAAGCGTCTTTCACAGAAGGGTCAAACAGCCAGTCCATTCTCATTTCGTGGTATCGACTATTCACTTGTCAGGAGTACTGGTAAAGACATAGGGGACCTTTCACCTGATGTTGAGCATGATCATAATAACGAGGCAAATGATACAACAGCTGAAGCGCCGGATAAGAAGGCTTCAAGTGCTTCTTGCAAGTTCCAGTCTGCGACGCTTGTAAATGATGATACTGCAGGAACTAATACATTCCAGTCTGCGACGCTTGTAAATGATGATACTGCAGGAACTAATACAGTCTCAAAAGAACTTCCAATGGAAACAGTGGTTTGTTCGGCTAGCAGATCAATGGATGCAGGTGGACCAGATGGTGTCTTGCAGGAGGATAAGGTGAGTGTGTCTAGATGGTTGCCATTACCGATGTTTAATAGTATGCTAGTACTGATAGCGCTAGTTTGTAAATATTTGATTAAAATTGCAGGTTGAAAATGTATGTCAGGAGACTGCAACTTCTCAAGAAAAAGAGATTGACCTCGAAGGTTTGCAGACTGACCTTGAAAAAGAAACAGTGGTATGTTCGGCTAGCAGATCAATGGATGCGGGTGGACCAGATGGTGTCTTGCAGGATAAGGTGAGTGTGTCTAGATGGTTGCCATTACCGATGTTTAATAGTATTCTAGTACTGATAGTGCTAGTTTGATTAAAATTGCAGGTTGAAAATGTATGTCAGGAGACT
Source organism: Papaver somniferum (assembly GCF_003573695.1). NCBI lineage: Eukaryota > Viridiplantae > Streptophyta > Magnoliopsida > Ranunculales > Papaveraceae > Papaver > Papaver somniferum. The sequence goes on along the minus strand of NC_039365.1, from coordinate 155,395,020 downwards.
GCAACTTCTCAACAAAAAGAGACTGACCTTGAAGGTTTGCAGAATACAGATTATAGTGGGAGTCTGTTGGGTATGTTCATGGTGTCTCCTTCATCTGTGTATATTATATGGGATTATTATGATGTCTTTTATTTTCTTCCTTTATTTGTTCTTTCTTGAATTTAGCGTTTCTCAAAAAAATTGTTTTGCATTATATAATTGCTGGTAGAATCACCAAATAGCATTTCAATCTCGTAGTATGGATAAGCTCATATTGTAGTCTCAGTATCTCTTGGAAACCTGGCAAAGAAATGCCCCAAATAATGCACAGTTCAACTCAATTCTTGGTTTGAATCTGGTTCAGAAATTCTGTTAGTCCAAATTCACTAATAGTGGCCATTGATTCTAGTTATTTCCTGCTTTGCATACAGATGGAGTCAATTCTACTGCTGGAGAGCATCGGTCAGGAAATGGGGACTCTCTAACTGCAAACAATCTTCCTATGCAAAATGGCGAGGTTGATCAATACTTCCAATTGATGTTTCATATTGAATAAACTTTTCTGAACTATGTGAATGACTTTAAGATGTGTCAGCTTAGACTATGCGTCCTAGTAGTGGGGTTGTTATCGTATCTAAAGAAATTACTGATATTGCTCGGTTCTGGATTTTTGTGCGAGTTTTAGGTCGAGGATATGAGGCCTAATGGAGTTGCTTCGGAGCAGAAAGAGCCTGGATTTGAAGATCTACCTTCAGGAGATATTGGTTGTACTGCAAGTCACTTGGGTACGTAAACTAATATTTTCCCTTTGTCTTCCTTACTGGGTCTGTGTAGCATGTTCGACTAGGAATCATGCAGACAATTGCCTAGGATCCCTTATTAGGAGTCTGAGCTGCAGATTTTTATTATCTTTCCTGGTTTGAAGTTATAGCCCATATCAAACTGGATGAGCATTTATGTCCCACTGAAACAATATAATGTGTATGTGTGTCTGTCTTTGGTGACTCACAATGTTAAACAAGTATGTCATATCCATATTTTAGGTTTAATCTTATGAATATTGTGCCATGTTTGGTTGGTCAGGAAATAAAGCCAGCTTCATTTGTTTCAGCTGATATGTTTGTGATGGGCTTCTTGATGACTCCTATCTCTGGGCTTACGCATCTGTTATTTCCCTTTGACAGATGAATCTGTTTCTGCTAAGGGAAAGCACCAAACAGGAGATATATTCTCACAAAATCCTGACATCCTTACTGAACAGCACGATGAGGTATTTCATCACCTATGCTTCAATGGAAAATATGTTTCTGTGGTATTGTGCGAGTGCTCTGTGTCTCCCGAGTCTTACGCATTTGAATATTTCTTGTGTGAATCATATTATTCACTTTGTAGTTTGTGTGCAAGTAAGATGAGTGCTCTATTTGGTTTTGGTAGGTGTTTCATTCATAGATCTACTTTTTCATTTGCTTTGGCTATTTTTTTCATTATGATTTCATCTCGTGGACAGACGTACCCGGAGCCTTCTTTGAATGAAAGCAGAAAAAGGAGAGCACCTCCAGGAAACAGAACTAAGACACAGAAATCTCGTCAGAAAAATCTTGCAGGTGTTTATTCGAGTATTGGTTTCAACACTAATATCTTCAGCTTATCTTTCATGTACCATGTGGTTGCAGTTTTGCTGAGTTTACAAGAATGCTTGTGTATTTTCAGGAGCTGGGACTCGGGGGGAGTCCGATGTGAGACGAAGCACCAGACCCAGAACAAGACCATTGGAGTATTGGAAAGGGGAACAATTCTTACCTGGAAGAGTACAAAGTATGTGTACTTATTCTCACTTGAGTACGACAAAGTTCTCTGTCTAATATTTCTGGTTACTATTTGCTCAGTTACATCTCTTTCGGGTTTTCAATTTTCTGTAGATTTGAATATTTTACCGTTGTTGCTTGGTTTGGGAAGCTTTTTTGACTCATTTGTTAGTGATGGGCTTCTTGATGATTTCTATCTCTTGGCTTACACCTGTTTTTTTCCAACGACAGACGAATCTGTTTCTGCTACGGGCAAGCTCCAAACAGAAGATGTGTTATCAGAAAATTCTGACATTCTTCCTGGACAGCACGATGAGGTATTTCATTGGATTGAGTAAATTTAGTATACTTGGATAGAAACATGTTCCCCGGATTTGGGTTTTGTATAAGTGCTCTTTGTCTCTCGAGTCTTGTGGGTTTGAGTGTTTCTTGTTTTTGTGGGTTTCTTATTCACTTTGTAGTTTGTGTGCAAGCTAAAGAGTGTTCTAATTGGTTTTGGAAGGTGTTCTTTATTATAATCCTCCTTGTTCATCTGCGTTGGCTATGTTCTTCATTAAATTAACTTCTTTTTCTGATTTGATCTTAGGGACAGACATACCCAGAGCCTTCTTTGAATGAAAACAGCAAAAGGAAAGCACCTGTGGAAAACATGATTGAGAAACGCAAGTCTCGTCGGAAAACAGCAAAAAGAAATAATGGTGCTTATTCGAGCATTGGTTTCAACACGAATAGTTTTCAGCTCATTTGTTTATGATAGGCTTCTTGATGACTTCTATCTCTTGGCTTATGCATCTTTTAATTTCCTATGACAGATGAATCTGTATCTGCCACGGGCAAGCAGCAAACAGCAGATGTAATCTCACAAAATCCTGAAATCATTACTGAACAGCACGCTGAGGTATTTCATCGTATTGAGTAAATTTAGCTATGCTTGGATAGAAATATGTATCAGTGGTATTGTATAAGTTCTCTGTGTCTCCCGAGTCGTAGGCATTTGAATATTTCTTGTTTTGTGTGTTTCATATTCACTTTGTAGTTCGTGTGCCAGTAAGATGAGTGTCCTCTTGTCCATTTGCAATGGCTATTTTTCATTAACATTCTTTTCTGATCCGTACTTGTGCACAGACGCTCCTGGAGCCTTCTTTGAACGAAAACAAAATGAAGAAAGCATCTCCGCGAAACAAAAGGGAGAAACAGATTACTCGTCGGAAAAGTCTTGCAGGTGCTTACTGGAGCATTAATCCAACCGGAATATGTTCAGCTTATCTTTGTGTGCCCAAGAAAATAAAAAATTTGCCCCTCTTGACAGATGGGATTGTAATTTAGCTGAATTTACAAGAATGCTTTATGTATTTTCAGGAGCTGGGACTAAGTGGGAGTCTGGTGTGAGACGAAGCACCAGACACAGAGTAAGACCACTGGAGTTCTGGAAAGGGGAACGATTGTTATATGGAAGAGTACATGAAAGTATGTATACTTTTTCTTACTTCAGTACGGCAGAGTTCTTCTGTCTAATTTTTCTGGTTATGTGTATTTTTTAGGTAACATGTCTTTCAGGCTTTCAATTTGCTTTGTTATTGCTCCTCAGTGTATATCTTTTTTAAATGTTTTCTGCAGGCCTGTTAACAGTAATCGGAGTGAAGTATGAATCTCCACCAAAGAGCAAAACAGAAAAGCCGACATTCAGAGTGGAGTCTTATGTCTCTGATGAATACAAAGAGCTCGTGGAGAATGCAGCTCTGCATTAAACAATATCTCCATGACAGTTTCTTAGGTCACTCGGAGAACTTGTCTGGGAAACCTACTCATTGCTAGAGGGTGTTGTTGGTCCCTAGTTATCTATATGACTGTTCTGTACATGCTTGTCTGTATAGGTATGGAAGAGTTCCCCTGGTCATGCCAGGTGGCTAGGGTTCTCAGTACAATTGATGATGAAGATATTCCATTGTGTAATTGCCAAGCTGTAGTTCTGTGATCTTTTGTTGCGAGTAAGAACATTAGTACTCTTCCAGGTTCCTTCCTCAATGGCTTCTAATGTTCAACCGACACCATATATGATGAAGATATTCGATTGTGTAATTGCCAAGCTGTAGTTCTGTGATCTTTTGTTCCAGAGTAAGAACAAAAATCTCATCAAGCTTTAGTGATGGAGGTGATGATTTAGGGTCAGGGTTAGTATTAATTTTAGGATCTTCTTTAAGTATAACAGTAGCAGTAGAGATAATCATCATCATCATGCTCCTGTATCTGTTTCAAGGTCCTGTTTCATATAGTAGTGTTGGTTCTTTCTCGTCTTCCAGTGGGTTGTTTAATGGGTTTGTGAAAAATGCTTTAGATTCTCATTGTCCGGACGAAAAGTAGTTGGACGGAGAGCCAATTTGATTTTCCATGGTGAGTTTTGACTCCATATATTTCTGAGGCTCCACAAATTTATGGATACTCATTAACTTGTGGATGTTTTTACTTCCACAGCGTAGGAGTTGCCCTAATGTTCAACCGACACCATATGTTACCATCCCATGTTACTATCCCTCTTCCGTCTCATCGCACGGATAGCAATGTGAAGACCGGAGAAAAGCCAGAGTGCAAAGTATGCCAATGATGTTCGACTCGAGTGAATGGGCTTGGAAAAGATTAGAAGATAATTGGGTTACTTTGCCTACTTTAATCCGTGTTTTGGATAGTATTATCGTGGTCTTTTTGGCCACTGGAAATTTTCATTAGTTAACAGACTATGACCGTGTCAAAGCTACCATGGAACTTCCGGAAAAACATACGGATATAAAAGGAGATTTATACTTCTTCGTCGGAAACTTTTTTCTCTCTCTGCAAAAATACCCTTTAAGGGGTATATTTTAAGTGGATAACGAAACGATTTAAAATGCAGTTCTGCGATAAACATGTATCCTACAGAAACAGTGCTGACGAGCAACTGTTACGAGGTAATAAGGTACGTCTTTAACAATAATAGTCGCACTAAAAATGAAGTTTCGAGGTATAAATATCAGCATTCACCGATTATATCCATCTGAATCTGATTTTGTTTCTCATGATTTTAGGTCTTAGATACAGTTCAAAAAGTATTTAGGCACTTAATTTAGTCTAGTTTCAAATTTTGATCATAAACTTGTTCAACCCCAGAAGTACATGGGAGTACAATTTTAAAAAGGGTTACATCATATCAATCATCAACGCTAATGGAAACTCAAACTGCATTGACTCAGTTGCTTTTGCCCAATGTCCTCATTTGTTTCTAGATATAGAGCCCTCCGAGCAGCATCGGCATCACCTGCAACCTCTACATCTGTTCCTGCTGGTACATCACCTGCAATAGAATACCAATTCTTTAACTCTTTTACCACAAGAAAACAACACATTCTTTTCGCAATAGTATACAAGTGTTCTAAGCCATTTGACATTAGCGGGACGGTTTAAGTTGGTCCACTAAAATTAAGTTATCCGAACATGACCCCAAGGCATAAGATGATACTTCAACATCTGTTGATCATCCCCTCCTAAAAACTTCGGAAAAGTGCATGCCACGATAGTTCGCCAATGATGCCAATACAATGTTCTTCCGGTATTCCTACCTAGTACCTAGCACATCACTTCGGTTCTGTAACGCAACATGCGTCACACAACAAGCGTCATCATTTTGATCAGGGTGAGTTGTAGTGGTCCTTGCATGGTTATTCAACTACCTCGGAATCGACCATATTAAAAAAGAGAAGAAGACACAGTCTGAACCCACGCCATACGCATTTGAAGACCACTTACAACACTACGTTGGAATCAATCGAAATATGATATTCCAACTTGATCTTGGAGTGTTTCCCAGCATTGCTGATTAGTGGTGACCAAATATATATATAATTATAAACTCATTTCTCATGCGTGTATTGCTGGCATCCAACTGAAAGCGCTTCCATAATCGATGTATAAGTATCTATGGGAATCCTTTGTTGATATTTTCGCATATCTTTTCTACATCTATCCCAAGTCCTAGAATCTATATCCAGATGTTCAGACTTATTTAGTTGGTATTATAGAACACTGTAGTAAGAGACATCCCTCTCTTACATAAACAAGTTCTCAGATTTGGATATAAAAAACTTGGGATGGATGCAGAAAATTTAATTTCCTTAATAGAATATGTGATCTGAACAGTAATGAAGTTTCTTTTACCCAAAAATAAATAAATTATAATAAATAAATAACTAGACGACTGCTTCAGCAGTGTTGGGACCACCAAAGTAGGGGGCTTGTTTTTTGTGACGTAATTTATAACAGCTTTTGCGACAATATATGTAATAGTGATTTTATAAGATTTATAAGCGTTATATTTGTGTAACACTTATATTGTAACAATTTTAGTAACATTTTTGTAACGGTTTTAGATTAGATGGCTGAATTTTGTTGGCAATCAACGATCAAGATTTATATTAAAAGTTTTAGGTGATGGTTTTTTGAGCATTTTCATGTCGTATTAGGTATCAATCGGGTCGACTTCCATTCGTTTTCATCGCTCATAGCCGTAGTCGGGGACGATGGCTCTCCGATTGTTGACTCAATTTCGAGAAAAAACGACCAATACCCATTCAAGTGAATCGATTAAAAATGAAAAAAAAAGCGTTGCATGTAATGCATTTTTAGGCCACATAGTGAAAGTATAGAAGGGGATCCCTTCAATCATCCCGAAAATAAATAAATAATAATACAGTAAAAACTCCATATATTAATAGACTTGGAAATTCACAACATTATTAATATATGGAGTTTATTAATATAGGGAGGTATACCAAAAAAAAATTGCTCGACAAGAAGCTTTAAACATGCTTGACAAGTTGGAAATATTTTAGCTTCAACAAGAAGGTGCACACAGTAACGAGGTCTTAAGCATATGTAAATCAAAAGATGCGATAACAATCTAAAAAATTACATCCTTTTCTCAAACAACTATAGATATATATTTTTCTATATCTTAAATTTTGGCGTAACAAGATCTATAATTTTCCGATTATGTCTATTATATTAATATATGGAGGTAAATTCCTTATGGTGGGACTAGAAAAATCTATTAATATTAAAATGTGGAGTTTATCACTATTTATAACTGGTCCAAGTTGGGACCATAATTTTTTATTAATATATAAAGTTTATTAATATATAGAGTATTAATATATGGAGTTTTTACTGTATCGATAAGGTTACCATATCGCATTTGATGTAAAATGATCGATTTATCTTACTTGAAAATATTTTGAGTAAAATGGTTGTACTTCTCTTACCTTGTGTATTTTAAAGTAAAATGGCCAGATTAATTTTGCTTTGAATTCAAATCTGTTTGAATGCGAACAAATATTCTTTCCCAAAAGCCACCATAGCTGCCTAGTGGAGGTATCTGTTGGTTAGGTATTGTCATGTACGCGGTAGGAGAAGAGATGCCCATGTCAGTGTAGTATAATAATCGGTAGCCTGCGTCTTATTAGTAGTTGCTACTATCAATTGCAACGTGTGGTTTAGATGTACACATGTGGGCTAGTTAGTTGTAGGTATCAGGAAGGAAACCCTAGCTATATAAGTCTTAGATACTTCAATGAGAAATTGTCGAATATTATTAATCCAAAATATAACTTTGTTCTTCAGGTTGTGCTCATTGGAACGAATTGAGATTTATCTTTGATCCATTCTTGTCACCGTATTTTTAGGTACATGAAAATTGGTATTCAGAGTTGTTTCGATCCACAGAGAATTATTGGGCTCAATGGTGGGCCAAAAACAAAATATTTGACGAATTATGTAATCTGAGGATGAAACATGTGGAGCTGCGGGACGATGTAAACTCACCAAATCCAAAAGTTAATCTTATGAAATCAGATATTCACATCTTCATCACCGAGAGCGAGTTGAAATCAACCAGGACACATCTTGAATCAATTGAGCTACCACCATCTGAAGAGCAACTCGTTAAATAAAATGGGAATATGGAAGCGACGAAGATATATGGAGGTTGTTTTTGAAAACTGGTAACTGATTTCATCCAAGAATCTTCGATTCCATCAGAAGAAGCAGGAGATGCAGAGGATATATACCAAATACACCCTACTTTTTCGTTAGGCAACATGTATAGACAAGACTTAATACACTAGAAAGTAAACCAACTGAATGATTCTTGAAAATATGTATACAGAGTTTAATTCTCAACATCTACTCAATCAATATATTGTTAAGAAGAGTACTTGGACGATCTCAAAAATAAATATCCAAGATCAATTTAGTCGTATTTAAATAATCCAACCGGAATTCTTCCAGGTGGTTAAACTTGTTATCTATCTTTCAAGATACAAATTCTACAAGAAACAAGTCCCGTAATCGATTACAATTAAGTGACATATATACTTACATTAAATAATTACAAACTTGTGTAAATCCAATTATAAAGATATGCAATTTAATACCGAAAAGGAAAAACACAAGATACCAGAAATTTTGTTAACGAGGAAACCGCAATAGCAGAAAACCTCAGGGACCTTGTCCATATTTGAACACCATACTGTATTAAGCTGCTACAGATACTATCCTACTGTCAAACTTCAGACTGGAATGTAGTTGAGACCGAATACATCCTCCAAGCGGTTCAATTACAATCACGCTCCTTATGTCTCTTGAACCTCGCAAGGCTTTACGAACTTGATTCCCTTAGCTAACGTCCTTTACATCCTAAGAGTTGCTTCAGTCGAAGTGAAAACTTTTGATACCAATCTTCCTCTAACAGATAAGCCTATTTGATATCCAGTTAGATCAAAGATCGATCAAGGTGTAGATATTTGTTTGCAATATACAAAGATAACAAACCTCACAAATCCGGAACTTACGACTCACGAAGAGCAACCTAGATTCTTAACCACCTCTCAAGAACAATCTTCAAAAGATCAACTGCGATCAATTTTCAGATATCTATCTTGAGAAATCACAAAGTCTGAGACGAACAAAACTTTGCGATTTCCAAATATCTTGCATGAAAGATATTATGAGGACCTCGATAACAGAAAAACAAGATCAGGATTTACGAACTATCAAGGTAAAGATAGTCGGACCTGGATTCACGAATCCCCAAAGAGAAATATTTTAGTCGTAGACCTAATTATGTTTCTCATAGGAAACTTAGGTCAATAGAGACGACTCTAGAATTAACTAGGACACAAATTGTGAGGATCAATTTTCCCAGTTGAAAGAGCACCACTATTTATAGTTTTTTTTAGGACTAGGGGTTGCTTAGAATTCAAGATAAGATAACTTGAGAATCAAGCAAACTCTATTCTTGAAAAATACAATAGAAGAATATACACTTAGGTCCGGTTACAAAACCGTGTACAATGACCATTCGGTGTGGAAAGTTAGCCAAAGAACTAAAAGCAATTCGATATTCATTTAAACACTTAAAAGTTTAATCATGATGCACACACACAAGTGTTTAAGTGATCAATGAATTAATTCTTAAGTATTTATGAGAGTTCTAGTAATGCTAAACATATTATGAAAATAAGTCTGTAAGCATATATTAAAATATAAACTGGGACAATTGGTACAACGGTTTTCCAACCGTAGGGCTTGTTCACGAGTCAGGGTGCTAAGGTTCGTGAACCGGGTTCGCTAACCGTACAAGGCTACCGAACTCAGTTGGTAACGGTTCGTGAACCGGGTTTTCTAACTGCTAGCCTATTAATCCAACTTTGAAAATTCAATTCACCAAGGTTTGCCAACCGGGCTCGTGAACTGTTCCCAACTGAACTTGCGGTTTGCGAACGGGTTCGCTAACCTTCCTGCATTTCCGCAACTCAGATATCTGTGATTTGCAAACTGTTTTGCCAACCTACCCTGAGTAGAAATATCAGTAAGTTCAATATTTCTCTCTTGTGATATCTGAAATATTCCCAATGATAAAATCATTTGCATGACAATTCTCAATTGATCCACAAGTTAATTTATAGAACTTATATTGTTAAGTACCTTTGAACATTTTTTCTTAGAATCATATTTCGAGAGTTTTCACAAGACAACCTTGACTCGAAGTTTCTTCTTAGTATATCTAATAGAAGCCATATGACATAGTCTCATAAGATAGAATGGTGATATAGTGAGTAAAATAGAATGGTTCATCCTTCACGTACCTGATACAAAATTTTTCCAAATGTCTTCGTCGATATTCAGTCTTCAAGGGTGATGTCTAATACTCATCTACAAATTATAACCTAGTTCGAGACTTGACTTAGTAGACTAGAAATCAAGATATAGTTTTGATCACCTAACACTGACAACAGGCTTGAGATAGAAAAACTTGTGGGTTTAACCGAGAAAATTGTCTAACACTCATCATATCATGATATGTCGATTCTAACTTTCTAAAATTGGCTCATTCCCAACAAATATGAAGCGACAAATTTCAAATTCCCACATTCCCATATTTGGTAAGTAAAATTTTGGTAGGACAACAAAGTCTATTATGGTATCATATGATTCGGATAAACCACATCAACAATATGACGGGTTTCTAACAACTGAATTTTATTTTGGACAAAGCAGGCTCGGGAAACCATGTATGAAGATAATATCTTAAGATGGTAGAGGCACATACATCAAGTTCCAAGTAAGGACCTTTATAATATTTAAAGGTAAACCACGTGGAGAATGAAATTGACCCCCACTTAGAGTGGTCAGTGTCCTTGGACAGACTATTCATTATTTCTTTAATTTCTAAATTATGAGATTTAGGAAAATGATATTTTATTTCTTCTAGATTGTAATCGGGTGGTTCAACAGTTCTATCATCCTCAACATAAATTATTGTTTCCAAATCATTGGACTCTAAAACACTAGTCTCATGATAAACTCATTCCTTTAAATCATCATCAGCTTTATAACAACAAGTATGTAGTACACCTTCTAAAATTATGGTATCTTTAGTCAAATCCTCTTCATTTTGAATAGGTGAATAATCATCAATATTATTTGGATTTAAACTAAAAATGTCATTATGACTACAAAGCTCAGTTGGAGTAACAATTTCCTCATCATTACGACTATATATTTCAAATTCTTCATTAACACTATCCTCATTATCATAGTAATATGAAGATGGTTGAACCTTATCTAAACATGCAGTATTTTCAATTCTAACCTTATCACTAAATTAAGTGAATAATTATCAGTATTGTTATAGGTGAAATCGGAAATACAATTTTGAAAATTAAATTAATTTGTATCAATATTAGCAACTGCATTTTCTTCCTCATGATTTTTAAATATGTCTCGCTCAGTTTTTTCAATGTTATGTCAAGCCTATGTGAACTTTCATATACCTGTTCGAGTAAGTCATCCTAGAAAACACTTGGATCATAAGAAATATTTTGTTGCAACTATTTCATTAAATCCTCCAAAAACGGAGAGCTTATATTTTGGTCATTACAATATTGCTCATTTACCCGTTCTTGCGACTGATGCATGTGTGAATAGTAATTGGGATCACCATGGTACGAGCCATTACCTTTATAAGGTTGGTAGTGGTGCCGAATACTATCCACATTATGGTCATAGTACGGACAATTTCCATCCCAAAATTCTGGTCGATATTCATTATATTGGTCCTCATAATACCAGTTCGACATTTTTTTTGGTGCACGTGCAAATGCAGGGTCGACTAAAATTGGGTAGGCTTAGGTTACCTTGGCGAAATATACATACAGTCAAAGACTGGTCAGCGGTACAAGGCGAAAGCTTGTGGAATTTCAGCTGGTAGCTCTCATCAGACCCAGGACACGGGTTCAACTTACTATTCCACGAGTTTTCCTAAATTCGGTAATCTGACGATGCAATTTATGTGTGCACGTTTTTTGTTTTGTTTTTTATTAGTAAGGAAAATAATAAAAAATAAATATTTAACTAAAAATAAAAGAACACGCAATTGGGGGATATGGAAACTAACTGGGGGATATGAATTACTTCCCCCAACCAAAGGTGTCTGCTAAGGGGTGTTTTTTGGGCCGAAAATACTAAAACACCCTTAGATTAATTAAAAAACATTATGAAAAGACTGTTATTCCCTTTCAACTAAAACATAAAATCAAAAACCAAATCATTTATCCCCCATTCTACACTATCAGTTCCGACACTCATTAGGTTAGGGTTTCGATTTTTTTTTCTTCATCTTCTTCATCGTCGATTAATCGTTAATTCAAAAATTTCTTCGTCGATTAAAACCAACCCATAAGAATTCCTCCAAGAAAGACATCAGATGCCCAATCTAAATCAAAATCGATTGCTCAACAGAAATTAAAGAAAAGGCTTGCTTTGTTTGCTCAAGAGAAAGAACATGAAGAACAAGAGTTATCGGACGATCAACTACTCAGAAATATGGCTTCTGTGAGAAGGTAAGTCATTTAAAACTGTTTAATTAGTGTTTCAATTGATTTCTAGCTATGAGTTTAGGTCAAAATCGCGAAACTCTAACTGAAACAGTTGAGTTTCAGTAGTTCCGACACTCAATTTCGTATGAATACCACACCGGAAATCAGTACCGGCATTCAATATAGGATGAAGACCACACCGGTAGTCAGTTCCGGCATCTAATTTAGGTTGAAGACCGCACCAGAACTTAGTTTCAACATTATATTTAGGATAAACACCACTTCTGAACCTAGTACCGGCATTGATTTGAACTTTTACGAGTACGCCGGTAGTAAGCTTCTAATAAACAGAAAACCTTAGGATTTTGTTGTTTCTACCGGCGTACATTTTAGGTTAGATTCCATGACGGTAGTTGAGTTTTGGTATCCAGAAACTTTAGAACTAGTAACGGCATCCTCGACAATTTATTTTCAATGCCGGTACTGTGTTCCGGCATTTGTTTTTATTTTACGTAGCTGCCGGTACTGGTGTTTTCTTATCCAGGAATTTTCTATAGTGTACCGGCGTCCTAGAAATTTATTTTTGAATGCCGGTAGTTACTCCTGACATGTAATTGTTTGAATTTACAATGCCGGTATTAGATCCCGGCATGTTCGATAATTTTTTCAGGATGCCGAAAGTGATGATTCTATGCCGTAATATGGTGTATCTATGCCGGTATTAGAAATTAAAGTTAGTTGTCTTATATTTATTTCGTGCTTCTTTTGAAATATATCTAAAGCAAAGGAATCTAAAGCAAAGGAGGCTAACAAATGAAAAGCTAAAGATGCTGTCATTAAGAAAAGAAGGAAGGATGGTCTTGATACTCCTCAGTCTTTGCCTCCTCGAGGGAAAGACCACGGTCGAAAAATACGATTGGGGGCTGATACAAGAGGTGAAGTTTGGGAGAGTGGTCGTGACCGTAGTAAACTCGTAATCCGTGAATCTATTGGAGCAGTTGAGGAGGAAGATGAGCAAGATGAAGAGGAAAGTGAGGAGGAAGATAATGAGATTGATCCAACTCAATTAGCAAACCAAAGCCAATGAGTAGTGGAAGAAGGTGGTCCAAGTCAACACACACAACGCAAGGGGAAAGGCAAAGAAAAGTAAAATTTAAAGGTTCGCACCTTCCTCATGTTGATGACATGATACCCGACCTTGATCGTGGTAAAAATTGGGGCGCAGCTTCGGATGATCCGGGGTATCTATTTGGCTACAAGGACTCGTGGGCTCGTACTGTATATCAAACTTATGTAAGAATTTATATCTCGTGCATATGTATTGTTTTGTATTTATACAAAATATCTTAATCGAATTATCTCCTAACTGTAGGATCATATGAAGGCTGTGCGTGTTTGCCGAAACCAAGCCGCGGCTCATTGGGATTTGTCTAAGGAGCATGAAGAGGTTCAAGCAATAGTTAAGGATTCTGTTCTATATCCTTTGGTTGAAAATTATGTGAAGCCAGATATTGTGACAGTCAATTGCTTCGTCGAAAGGTATCATGGTGAATCAGATACCATGCACTTCCCGTTTGGCGAGATGACCTTGATCCCTGATGATGCTCAGAACATTCTAGACTTGAGTGTTACCAGCAAATCAATTGCAGAAGGAGATAATCATTCTTTTAAGCTAGAATGGACGAAGTTGCACGAGCTTACTAAAAAGTTGCTTGGTTGGGACCACAAAACTTATGTGGAAAGCTTCTATGTATCTAATATTAGTAAGACACAGACCATCAAGCTGACCCTGCTTAAGGAGAAGTTTCAAAACTCAAAGGAAAGAAGTTTGAAGAATGGATGGGACCCCGCACAGATTCGTTATACGGCTTCTGCGTACCTGTTATTCATCTTGGGCATTAAGGTATTCCCTGACACTAGTGGAAACAGGGTTAGTGCAAACTACCTTCAATACCTGGATCGGTTGGAAGATGTCTTTAGCTATTCTTGGGGCACCGTGGTAATGGCACATTTGATGACGGAGATGAGAAGGGCCTCTAAGGAGGTTACAAACCAATTCGTTGGGAATTTCACTCTACTCCAGGTAATTTTGTTTTTAAACTTATGTTCTTATTTATATTGTTCACATGTACCCTTTTCATGAACTTAGAAACAAAATATACATTTGTATAGGTGTGGGCTTATGAACATTTCCCAACATTGTTCAAGGACAACCCCTTCTTGAAGTTTAATCCCGTTGATGACACCGAGGAGCCTAGAGCCAAGACATACGAGTTCAATAGCCATCCGAAGCTCGGTAACGATCATCAACTGATTAAAATGAGATTAACTCTGGACGCGATGACTACCAAAGATGTTGTGTTCGACCCTTACAAGGAGGCTAGAGAAAACCGCTAATATTTGAGGTTTTATAACGTTGCATTTTACAATGGGCCTTTGTTCCACCCAAAGGGATACGTTATGGCTGATCCTCGAAGTGTGATGCGGCAACTTGGATACAAGCAATTACCCTCTTTCATGACAGCCTCTACTGAAAGGTATCAGCTTGACCTTTCTGTGTCCATGACAAGTTCCGCAAGGTTGAGGGTAGAGTATGATCCAATTCCAGAACCAACACATTGGAGGGATAGAGAACCGCGTCGTTTGGTAGATACTAGTAATTGGGAGCTTGCGATCAACTGATGAAGCCGATACCGCCTACATTGGTGATTACTTGGAATGGTCACATCATTTTGTCGTGCGCCCGGAAGACGTCGAAGTTCCACCCCAAAAAACCCTCCCGTTCCAACTCCTATAGAGGCATCACTTACGATGACCCAACTTAATAAGACCGTTGGATTGCTAGTAAGTATTGTTAATTTCTTAAACGTTCAATGTACACATAATTTTATATTAGCATATACATACTAATTATGTGTTGTATGTATGAAACTAGCGGCGTCGGCTTGTAAAGTTGAAGAAGATGTTAGGTTGCAAGTACGAGGAAGAAGAGGTGCTATCCCTTAAAGAAATGAAGGAAGTCATGGAAAAACTTGATAAAATTGAAGACCCAAATGAAATAAGTTTGTTTGGGGAAAGAAGGAAGGTTCCCGTTTCCAAGAATCAAAAGACCAAGTAATGAACTCCATAGTTGTGTTTCGTTATTTGGATGGTGGTTGTTATGTTTTGAGCAAATTCTAACATTGTTGAACTCTATAGTTATGTTTTTGGTTGAACTCTTTATTTGTTTGGTTTACTTTTGGTTTATGATACTTTGATGAAGAACATTTAAGCACGATTCAGTTGTTTGGTTTATGTTGAACATGTTTAGATTTCTAGTAAAATGTTGTCTCTGTAAGTTTTCTTTAAACGAGAAGCGCCGACATTCAAATGTCTAAGTTCCACATCACCGGTATTGGTTCCGTCATAAAAATCAATTTAAATTCTATGCCGCCATTTGTACCGGCACAAAACAATTTACTCCAAAACCATGCCGGGCACAATGGATGAAAATAACCAAGTTTCTATGTGGATTATGGGTAGTTCCGGCATTAAAAGAATTATTGAATCTACGCCGGAATTATGATTTTCTTACTCTTGCATAGTTTTGCATAATTCCGGCATTGGATTTCGATAAATATACTATGCCGGTATTGTTTATAAATAGGTTACGAATGCTCTATTTATTTCATTCCTAGATAATCTATTACATTAGATTTCAAACTTTAAATTTAAACATACTAAAACATGGTAATTGAGCACTTTTGGTTTAAGATGATCTCCTATTTAGTAAGCCATCCCTTTTCAACAATTGCGGAACCTTTGAGCCTTTCGTGAATCTCTTCGAAGACATCGTCCGGACGGGGGGTGTCAAGGAACATATTCATTGGTTTTTCTTCTCTTCAACATATTCCTTTCCCTTCATATAACACCCATCACACCCATCGATAGGCTTGCATTGGCCCTTATGGTTTTCTCTTGATTCTGCTATTTCAACAGCTTTGTCGAACCATTGAAACTCATCACACTTCGGGTAATTCAAACACCTTAGAAACATTCTTCCATTTTCAGCATCATCAGTTTTTGCAATCCAAAACCGGCGTGTCCCATCACAGCTTCTACACTTTGAATAGATAAAAGGACAATCCATGGCTAGATGAGAAGGTGGCTTGCAAATTTGACACCTGCAATGATGATTCTGTAAGAGAAGATTATATTAGTTATGCGTCATAGTAGTGAAGATTGTAACTGTCCATATATTGTTAGTAATGTTCAATCTACTTACTTTGCAAATAGAGCTTGATGATGAATCTCTCATCGCTTGTGAACTTCAACCGTGCTTGATTGATCCATTTCTTGAGAGAAGATTTTTTGTTATTTGGTGGGTGCTTTGTGTTGATTTTTACAAAGGATTGGGGTGTATTATATAGAAATGAATCTCCAACGGTCTTATTTTTCAAAAAACTAGCCGTTTTTTTTTTGAAATTCACAAATACCGGCATGGTCGCAATAATATATGAAATGTCGGTATACAGTACCGGTGCTAAACCATGTTGTTCAACCATGTCGGTAATAGTTGCATATTTCTCTGTGAAGAAATTCACTTGTTCCGGCATGAATGTATAACGGTAAACTATACCGGTAATGGGGGCCGACATCCTATGTCACATTTACTTCTATGCCGGAGTTTGGGTGATTTTAAAAAAACTAGTCGTTGAGGTTTTTCTCTATATAAGGAGAGCTAATACTTGGACCCAAAACCCCAAAACTCGTGTGTTCTTATATATCTCCTTAAGGCTCTTAACTTAGAACCATAAACCCTAGAATAATCATCTATAAATAGCTAAGTATAGTACCTAATCCCACATACAACAAATGACATCGTTCGGCTCCGAGGAAGACTTAGAAATCACCCAAGCATGGTACGCTGAAACTCGTCCTGCAAATATAAATAACAGCACGGGATTCCATGTGTTTGAAGATTTTTAACAAATTTATTAACGATTACGGTAACCCGAAAGGAAGAACTGCTCAACAAATCGAGCAACGACACGACATCATCCTAAATGTGGTGGTTGAGTATCTAAAAATGAAACACCGGATCGAGCACGCTACCCGCAATAGATTGTCCCCTCAACAACTTGTAAGTATCTTTATGATAAATTCGGCACAATCCACTCTTTTTCAAATTTTATCTAACAAACTAAGTTTTTGTAGCATGAAGCCGTGAAAACGCGTTACTTACAGGAAAAGAGAGAAGCATTCGATGCCAATGTGAACCACATTGTAAGCAAAGTCACTGAGTACCACCAGCTGGGTGAATCACAGATGGATTCTTCTTAAGAAGATTGATAGGTTTAGTGGTATTTGGTTAGGTTTTTAGGGTAGGTTTTGTTAAGGTTTTGTGGGTACATCTCTATGTAAAACCTCACGAGACTAAACTCGTCCACTTGGGTCACCAGGTGGTTTAAATGCTTGATGCACGTGCTAAGTGCATTCGTGCTTCCTGCGACAAGGATTACATTTGAAACAAATTATAGTTCCGGCTTACATCGTTAACATAATTCAATACTGTTATATCTCCGGCATATAAACTATATATTATTTTATTCCGGAATTTGGTGTCAAAATTCTGTGTGCAATAAACCATGTTCCGTATTTGAATTTATATACTATATTGTGCCGGTTTACACTACCGGCATGGCCGAACATCTTCCATTAACTGCCAGAATTGAACATTTAATGCATAACGACTATTTTTTTTAAACCATAAACCAGTAAAGACCCTTTCCGGTGTGAAATCTTAGTTACTGACAATGCCGGAATGATAAAATGGAAAAGAACCGTTGTGTTCTCATCTATTTAAAGTGGATACACCTATTGCAGTTGATACCTCAAAAAAAAAAACAAAAATAGGTGATCTCCAACACATTTCTCTGATGGCAAATCAATTACCAACTACCGATTTCAGAGAATTTTTATATGAAAAAAAGTATCCACTCCGATAGGGAATCAATCATCATCCACCACCAACTCAATTCCCATGATACTAGAAAAACTTAGAAGGAAGGAGCAAACCACCAAATCACTTTTCGCAATGGAAGAAGAGATACTTAGAAGGAAAAGAGTAGAAGACGAGGCAGCAATAGAAGCAAAATATCGCAAAGAAAATAAAGAGATATACGAACGTGTAAAACAAGCGAAGATAGAAGCGGATGTTGAGGAAGAAACCCAATGGATTAAAAATTACTACATAGTATCGGATCTCCCGGAAGATCACTGCCCTTAAAACCTTTTTTGGGGTCTTGTTGAGGATGGTTCTTATATGCCGAAGTTTGTGGATGGTAAGTGCAAGAAACGCAAAATGGATTACGGGGATGTGTTTGTAGCGAATCGCACAATTTCCCTCATAAAATTATGTCGCAAATACAACGAGTTTCTCGCAAGAGGGAATATGTATCAAGCTCAGGACGCGTATACCGAGTGGAGAAAAGATCCTTTTAGGCATTTCGAAGCTGCTTTGTTTCTTGAATCTCGTCCCAAGAAATGATGTTAGTTGCAATTAGCTTAAGATCTTTCATTTCATGTGTAACGTTGTTTATGCGGTTAATGTTTCTAATTTTATTTCCTTAAGATTAGTATGAGGGCCTGTTTGGGTTAATGTTATTTATTTCCTTAAGATTATGTGGTTAATGTTGTTTTTTTCCTTAAGTTTATTTCCAGTGCCGACATTGAAAAAGAACCAAATACTATACCGTTACAAGTGCCGGTATTGTAGACACAACTTAAACTTATTGTCATAATGCCGTCATAGAATTGTACCATATGTCCATGCCGGAATTATGACTTTTACAAACCCAATTTATGTGGCTGTTACAAACCCCTTAATTCCACTTATGAAAGTTCGACATCTAATTATAACTCCTTATTCTTCTCCATTGTAACTGTCGCACCAATTATCCCCCATTGTAACCGTTACAAACTCCCTCATTCCATTAATGTGACGGTTACAAACTCCATTATTACATAAAATTGACGGTTATAGAATGAAAAAGGTTTCATCTTTCAATTTCTTTGTTTTCACTTCGCAATTCCAAAAGAACTTCCAAAACCACTAAACTCTATTATTTGGTTTCATCCTCTGAAACAAATTCATTCAATTCTTCAAACCCAAAAAAGAATGGGTCCTCGCAAACCTCCTGAAAAACCAAAACCTAATCCTGGTGGTAAATCGAAATCAGAAGCATCTATTGAACAAGATGATGGGGAGGAAATAACAGAGATGACGAGGTAAGTGATGTTTATGTTTATTGAAGCATTCTTAGGGTTTATTTCATAGTATAAAAAACACAAACTGAAACTTGCATGTTTATTGTTTGTACTAGGTAAAAGGAAATTTGAATTTGCAATTTAGTGAATTTGAAATTGAATTTAGTGAATTGAATTTCGAATTTAGTTTTGGCGTACCATTAAATTTGAATGCAGTGCCGGTTTATATGTCCTGTATCCCCCTTTTATTGCAAGTAAGTGATTAAAATACCTGCATACAAACCTTATAAATTTCAACACTGGCACCCCTGCCGGCAGTATCGTAATGTTCACTATCCATTCCGGTTTTGATCACCTTATTTTGTTAAATCTCTATAGACAATTCCCATATTACCGTCATAGGATTTTATTTACATACAATGTCGGTACCTGAAAACCGGCATAATATCCTTTCAGATTACAATGCCGGAACATTTGCCGGCAGTATAATTATGTTCACCGGCCATGCCGGTTCTGATTTTCTTATTTTGTTAAATCTCATTTTGTACGTAGGTCCGTAGCTACAAAAAAGAAGAAAGGAAAGCGAAAAGCTGTTGATGAAGGAAAACCTAAGTCTTCTTGGCCTCGACGTAGTCGAGATGATCCGGAACGTGGTAAGGTCATGATTCGGGAGATTCCCCCGGAGACAGACACAAGCAGCGATGATGATGCTCAGTGGGAGAAATTTGTACCTCCTGATCCAGCAGGTGGCTCATCCTCACATGGCTTAGGACAACCTGAAGTTGAAGCCGGTGAGAAAAAGTAAAAGGACCCACCAAAGCACCTCCCAGAAACATATGACATGATTCCATAACGCAATGATGGCAAACACTGGGGTCAACCGAGAGATCCGAAAATCTTATTTGACTACAAGGACTCTTGGGCTCGTTGGATCTATTCAACTTATGTAAGACGTTTGCATCCTGTTATTATATTGTTTATATATGATCAGGTTAATTGAAGTTTGTTTGGTTTGTTTTTATAGGACCACAAGAAAGCCTTCTGTGTTTTCCGCCATCAACTAATGGATACATGGGATTTGGAAGGGGAGTGTGGGGATGTTCAAGCGGCAGTAAGAGCATCTGGGTTGTAGCCCGCGGTAGAAAACTATGTGGCCACTGATCAAGTGACGACGAATTGCTTCTTAGAGAGTTTTTTTGCTTCAACTGATACCATGCATTTTCCTTTTGGTGAGTGACCATTATCCCTGAAGATGTCCAAAGAATATTAGGTCTAGGGATCCTTGGAAAAACCGTTAAGAAAGAAGATCATGGCAAGTGTAAGGACCCTCAAGCTCGTCAACGCTATTTGACTGGTCTAATGATGGCCAAGTGATTGGTTAGTTTAACACGGACGTTAATTAGTAGGAACTAATCTAAACACGATTTAGGTATAAAAATCGTACCGCTGGATAGATCTCGAAAAGTTACGCGGAATGGACTACTTGAACGTGTCATTCGAAAATCAGACGAAGAGAATATCATCAGATTGATTTGAAGGGAAAAATGGTCTTTTCGCAGATAGGCCGACTTAAGACTTCCCTTATCGAAGAGAGTGTGGGCAATAGTATTTCTCGTTGGTCTTATCTAACTGATCCAAGCAGTTAAGATTCACTTCTTTTCTTTTACTTTTTTTTTGATTTTCTTTCTTTCTTCTCGTTCTTTCTTCCTTCTTCTGCTTCTCCTCTGTTATCTCCTCCGTCGATTTCCGAGAGATGGAATTAGGTTTTGGTTGAGAGAATTAGTTGGTGATAAAGCTGTGTAGATGTATGAGATGCAGTTGTTGTGAATTATGAAGAAGAAAAGATGAATCAGAGAAGATTGTATTAGAGTTTTAGATTTGAGTTCGGTTTTATACAGTATTGATGAAGGTATCAGACTGCTAGTAGATGTAGAACAAAGGGTTTGAGGTTTAATTAATGTTTTGAAGTGGATTCAGTGATGATTGAAGAAGTTAGGGTTCTGGAAGAAATTCAAAGAAGAATTGGAAGATGAAATTGAGGTTTTAAGGGAAGGATTAAAGATGGGTTTGACACGAATTAGGTTATGAGGTTGAAAGAACAACCTGAGTTCGAAATTTAGGGTATGTAGCTCCAAGAAGATATTGAATTGAAGTTGGTGAAGAGATTGGGTTTGGTATTCGTGTAAAGATGACGATGGAGATTGAGAAATTGTTGTTAATCTGGGGACGAGTTGATGATTTGAGTCAGATGAAGGAGAACTTGAATTTAATTGTGTGGGTATTTCTGAAATGAGGTAACTGTTCTCCAGAATAACATGGTAATGTTATTTATTTCATTCCTGAGTTTATGGGATTGTTATTTAAGCTTTAAATTAAGATTGATGTGTGGGTGTGAAGCTGAGAGTTGTAAATTAGGCATGTGTTTGAATTACAAGTGAATTGGTATAGGTTAAGACGAATTACAGGGAGGATTATGCTTGGAGTTGGATTAAATTCGTTACATATGAAGTTTGGGTTGTGGTTTAAAATTATACCAAGTACAAGGACTGGATTTGTTGTGTTGTTGTTTTGTTATGGATGTAAGAGTAGTTATGGATGTTCTTGAAGACAAGGAACTAGTTGTGAAGTTGGAATTGTAATTGGTGTAGTCTGTGAAGTTCTATTTGTGATTGAGTTAGTGATCACATTACATTGAGGAGGTCTGAGATGCATTTGATTGAGTGATGGGATTGCTGTGCAAATGAATTATTAAGCTGAACTTTGTGTTAATAAGGGAATGGTGGCATTTCTGGTATTGCATGTGTAATGGTAATTGGTGGTATTACAGGTTCTGTAAGAAGAGATGTGGTTTTGAATGATTTATAAGATATGACTGAGTTTAGATAGATTGTTAGGAGGTTTAGTGGTTGTATTGGTTGAGTCTGGTAGATGTAAGATGGAGATTGTCTTAAGATGGAATTGAAGGTGTTGGTGATGTTGAACTAGACAGTTATAGCTGGAAGGGGAAAAGAAAGAGTCGAACAGAATTGAATCAGATTGTATTGCAGGGAAGAGTTGAGTGTAGTGAAGTCATAGAGGTTATGTCTAAAGAAGTGGAATGAGATATTATGGGACTGAGTTATAGGAATGAAATATGTTGAAGTGTAAGCAATGGGATTGGTGCAGATGTAATGAGGTGGTGTTAGTGGTGTTGAAGTTCATGGAACTGCAGTTGCAGTTATAGTAGTATTGTTTGTGTGTTTGAGAGTTTTAGAGATGCAGTGGAAGTATAGCTGTGCGGTTTGTTTGAGTTGAGAAGAGAGTTAATGCAGCTACTGCAATTGCAGGTAAATTTAGTTGCTGTTTGTAAATGAAATTCATTGTCGTTTTGTATTTGATTTGAAGTTGAATTGTTAAATCAGAAGTTGATAATTATATTTAGAGTGACCTGTAACATGGTGTGTTTAGTTAAGCATGTCTGACTGAACTTATTCAGTATGACTCAGTTGTATTACTGTCTGACTTAGATCATCTGTCTGAATTGAATCAGTCTAACCCTGAGTTGATTCATTAACTAAACCTGACTCAGTGAACCTTGACTGAGTTGGGCTATTGACTTAGTTGACCTGGACGTGACCTTGGACGGACGTGGACTGTTAGTTGATCCAGTTGGGTCAGACCTTGTGCTAATGGGCCGAGTCTAGTGTACTTGGGCTTAGACCTAGTATTTCTATTTTAACTGTTTGGACCCCTTATGGTATGATTTAACCTTTGATTCCTTCTACAAAGTTGTAGATACTCATAAGACATAGCTAATGGACTATAGAACCAACCTAATTCAATTAGTAAACCTTATCTATGCTAAAGATAGATAAATAAAATATGTAGAACCTTAAATGGGCCTAGAATCATTAGAAAAACTTGTACGATTCTTGTGTGAGCCTTTTGGCTAGATTCTTAGACTTCTTGTATGATTAACAGTTAGTCTATATTAAAAACGATCAATTCAAAGGATGAACAGGCAGATCGTGGATCTCGAGGTAGGCGTGTCTTGTCATCAAAAGAGATGGCAATACATTTGACTCTTTGGTAACCATTATTGTTTTCCTTTACAACAGTTTATGTTTAACAAACTCATGTATTTCTGTTTGTGCGTTCTATGCATTGTTTAACTTGTTTTCGATAATTTTGTTGATTCTATTAATCTTTCCATGGTTTGGAAGGACCTGTAATGTGTTGTGGTCAATATGAATTGTTATGGGAAATAAGAATTTCCACGTGTGGTATAGAGGATACGCTCCTTCACATTTATACCTAGAGCTTTTATGATATATTGGTCGACAGTTTGCGAGTTCGGAATTGTCGACATCCATATTTACGATTAGGTGTGGATTTTCGAGTTCGGAATTGCACAACCATAGTATACATTGTTTGAAGAAGGAGTCTGTCCATATACATGTTTGTTTACTTCTGTGAGGATATGCTCTTTCACATTTATATCTACATGAATTCAGCTTTTATGCTTATATTGGTCGACAGTTTGCGAGTTCGGAATCGTCGACATCCATATTTACGATTAGGTGTGGATTTGCGAGTTCGGAATTACACAACCATAATATACATTGCTTGAAGAAAGAGCTTGTCCATATTCGTGTTTGTGTATCTCAGTGACTCGGTCACTATTTAATGTCTGGGAAAAACATAATTGTTTTTCTTAATCTTGTTTATGATTACTTAGAAGTTAAATGTTAATTATTCTCACTTTCAGTTTTCAGAGACAGATCAGAGTTGCGCAGTGAAATCCACAAGTGTTGACTCCGTTAGTTAGTTAATTTCTGCTATATTTATTATGTTGTCTATTGTATCTGTAAACCAATTGACTATTGTATATGTATCATTTGAGAGAAGTTCATGTATATATATTCTGAGTGGGGTTAGTTTTGGGATAAGTTTTGTAGCAGATTTCTTAATTGAATGTTTAAGTATTTGAATTAGATTCGTGGTGCCTCTTTATTCAGTTAATCTCTTGGATTAGTCAGCTGCTAGCTTAGGGGGCGCTACAGTGTTGGTATCAGAGCTCACTATTAGATCTTACATGGGAAAAGATAGAAATAGCCAGTGCTAGTTAGTGAAATAGATTAGTTTAGAACTGGGTTTGGTTGTGAGATAAATCTTAATCACTAAAAATTATTAATAATTTAAAGATTTGATTGATTGATTGATTTGTTAGTTTGGTTGTCTGTGCATGCAATGAAGTAAAAATTGTAGGGTACACCAATAACTCTAGCTAATAAAGATTAGAGAATAATTAATCTAAAAATATGAACACGTACACAATCCAATACTAGAAATATAACGAGATATTTATTATTAATAAATTTCGAAAGTCACATAGAAACTTTTGAGTACGTTGACTTATATGTAAAATCAACAGGTTATAATTATAGAAATGTTAGTAATATTTTTGGGAGTCAATAATATTTGCAAGAGTAGTTAGAGTAATATTTCAACAATCAGTGTTAATAATAAAATACTATAATAGTGGTTGTAAATGAAAATAATAGTAATAATATATTTAATAAAGTGTTGTCAGCATATATAAGTTAGTATCATATTGAACTTAACTCAACTAGAATTTTCAATAAAGGTATATAATATAAAAATAATAATTATGATAAAATAGTTATAAAAAAAATTAATAACGCTTATCTACGGTGAAATTCTGTAAATTAAATTAAGGACAAATTAGAAATATGTGCATTGCGTTTAAACTAGATGGTTAATATAATATTTATTAAACGTTAGATGTAAAAGGTGAGGATATAATGCATAAAATTAAAAGATCCAACTTGTTAATAATCATGTACCGAAATTATAATTTAACAAACGACTCATTAAATTTTTAAAATGAAAAAAATATAGATGAAGTGTGTTCATTTGCTTAGTGCAATATTAGAATTAAAAGAGTACAAATTCGTATATTAATAGGATACTTTACATGTTAGAAAAATCTAAAGACTATTAAGACATCATATAATTTTATGCAGACTCAAATTTAGATCATATTAAGTTACCAACGCCAATTGTTAACAAGATAGAGTAAATGGATTCAATATGGATAAATAAAATCTATTATGTCAATTTTTATGCGAACGTAGAGTTATATTTAGAAGATTAAGGCTTACCGTACCAACTGGACTAGCAACTTAAGAATAATGAGAATAATACTACAATTGATAATACTATTTGAGTAATTAAGCCGATAGCAAATTTATGATAGATAGTATTTGGAAAAATTTATATATGGTATTACAGTAAAGTTAAAATATCAGATATTATAAATTGACGTGAATCGAATTTGGATTACTTATAATGATAAAATAAATAAATAATAAGGTAAATAAAAATAAAATAAAATAAATTTTGATGATTAAATTGCTTAAAATGATGTGAACTGCTTATATATTTTACGAAGTAAATTTATGAGACTTATACCAGTTATGATAAAAGTTTAGAGACTATTAAATCTTAATAAATTAATACTTAGTTAATCCAACACTGGGGAATAGTGAAGGTTGTATTTTCTCTATTCGTAGGAAGGCATTGTTGGGCTTGGCCAACCTTGACAGGGCAACTGCATTCAGAGATGACTGATCATAGAAGTTTGTTGTAATCATTTTAGAAAGCCGATAGTTATAAAGTCAATTAGAAAGATTCGTAGGAATCTCCCTTGTAATTAGATACAAGTATTTTATAAGATAGAAATTAGTGTAAGAAACTTAGATTTCCGTATTTGATAGAATTTAAATCAACGTAGTCGAACCTAGATCCACAAATTGTAGTTGTAGAAAGCCATATAAGTTTGTGCTTTGTTTTGTTGTTTGAGCTTAGACAAGAGATGGAAATATTCTATAAGGTGAGGAGTTTTTGAAGACCAGAAGGATGGTTTTATTTTCGAGGACGAAAATGATTAAGGTGGGGAGAATGTAAGGACCCTCAAGCTCGTCAACGCTATTTGATTGGTCTAATGATGGCCAAGTGACGAATTAGCCAATAATAACTCGGTTAGTTTAACACGGACGTTAATTAGTAGGAACTAATCTAACAACGATTTAGATATGAAAATCTTACCGCTGGATAAATATCGAAAAGTTACACGGAATGGACTTATTGAACGTGTCATTCGGACCTCGGACGAAGAGAATATCATCAGATTGATTTGAAGGACAAAATGGTATTTTCGCAGATAGGTCGACTTAAGACTTCCCTTATCGAAGATAGTGTGGGCAATAGTATTTCTCGTTGGTCTTATCTAACCGATCCAAGCAGATAAGATTCACTTCTTTTCTTTTATTCTTTTTTGATTCTCTTTCTTTTTTCTCTTTTTTTCTTCCTTCTTCTGCTTCTCCTCTGTTATCTCCTCCGTCGATTTCCGAGAGATGGAATTGGGTTTTGTTTGAAAGAATTAGTTGGTGATAAAGCTGTGTAGATGTATGATATGCAACTGTTGTGAATTATGAAGAAGAAAAGATAAATCAGAGAAGATTGTATTAGAGTTTTAGATTTGAGTTCGGCTTTATACAGTATTGATGATGGTATCAGACTGCTAGTAGATGTAGAACAAAGGGTTTGATGTTTAATTAATGTTTTGAAGTGGATTCAGTGATGATTGAAGAAGTTAGGGTTCTGGAAGAAATTCAAAGAATAATTGGAAAATGAAATTGAGGTTTTAAGGGAAGGATTAAAGACGGGTTTGACACGAATTAGGTTATGAGGTTGAAAGAACAACCTGAGTTCGAAAGTTAGGGTATATAGCTCCAAGCAGATATTGAATTGAAGTTGGTGAAGAACTTGGGTTTGGTATTCGTGTAAAGATGACGATGGAGATTGAGGAATTGTTGTTAGTCTGGGGACGAGTTGATGATTTGAGTCAGATGAAGGAGAACTTGAATTTAATTGCGTGGGTATTTCTGAAATGAGGTAACTGTTCTCCAGAATAACATGGTAATGTTATTTATTTCATTCCTGAGTTTATGGGATTGTTAGTTAAGCTTTGAATTAAGATTGATGTGTGGGTGTGAAGCTGAGAGTTGTAAATTAGGCTTGTGTTTGAATTACAAGTGAATAGGTATAGGTTAAGACGAATTACGAGGAGGAATATGCTTGGAGTTGGACTAAATTTGTTACATATGAAGTTTGGGTTGTGGTTTAAAATTATACCAAGTACAAGGATTGGATTTGTTGTGTTGTTGTTTTGTTATGGATGTAAGAGTAGTTATGGGTGTTCTTGAAGACAAGGAACTAGTTGTGAAGTTGGAATTGTAATTGGTGTAGTCTGTGAAGTTCTATTTGTGATTGAGTTAGTGATCACATTACATGGAGGAGGTCTGAGATGCATTTGATTGAGTGATGGGATTGCGGTGCAAATGAATTATTAAGCTGAGCTTTGTGTTAGTAAGGGAATGGTGGTATTTCTGGTATTGCATGTGTAATGGTAATTGGTGGTATTACAGGTTCTGTAAGAAGAGATGTGGTTTTGAATGAGTTATAAGATATGGCTGAATTTAGCTAGATTGTTAGGAGGTTTAGTGGTTGTATCGGTTGAGTCTTGTGGATGTAAGATGGTGATTGTCTTAAGATGGAATTGAAGGTGTTGGTGATGTTGAACTGGACAGTTATAGCTGGAAGGGGAAAAGAAAGAGTCGAACAGAATTGAATCATATTGTATTGCAGGGAAGAGTTGAGTGTAGTGAAGTCATAGAAGTTATGTCTAAATAAGTGGAATGAGATATTATGTACTGAGTTATAGGAATGGAGTATGTTGAAGTGTAAGCAATGGGATTGGTGCAGATGTAATGAGGTGGTGGTAGTGTTTTTGAAGTTCATGGAACTGCAGCTGCAGTTATAGTAGTATTGTTTGTGTGTTTGAGAGTTTTAGAGATGCAGTGGCAGTATAGCTGTGCTGGTTTGTTTGAGTTGAGAAGAGAAGAGAGTTAATGCAGCTACTGCAATTGCAGGTAAATTTAGTTGCTATTTGTAAATGAAATTCATTGTCGTTTTGTATTTGATTTGAAGTTGAATTGTTAAACCAGAAGTTGAGAATTAGATTTAGAGTGACCTGTAACATGGTGTGTTTAGTTAAGCCTGTCTGACTGAACTTATTCAGTCTGACTCAGTTGTATTACTGTATGACTTAGATCATCTGACTGAATTGAATCAGTCTAACCCTGAGTTGATTCATTAACTAAACCTGACTCAGTGAACCTTGACTG
This sequence comes from Papaver somniferum, assembly GCF_003573695.1. NCBI lineage: Eukaryota > Viridiplantae > Streptophyta > Magnoliopsida > Ranunculales > Papaveraceae > Papaver > Papaver somniferum. The sequence goes on along the minus strand of NC_039365.1, from coordinate 155,366,334 downwards.
AGTTGGACAGTTGACCTAGTTGACCTAGACTTGACCTTAGGCGGACGTGGAATGTTAGTTGACCCAGTTGGTCAGACCTTGTGCTAATGGGCCGAGTCTAGTGTACTTGGACTTAGACCTAGAATTTATATTTTGACTGTTTGGACCCCTTATGGTCTGATTTAACCTTTGATTCCTTCTACAAAGTCGTAGATACTCATAAGACATAGCTAATGGATTATAGAACCAACCTAATTCAATTAGTAAACCTTAGCTATGTTAAAGATAGATAAATAAAATATGTAAAACCTTAAATGGGCCTAGAATCATTAGAAAAACTTGTATGATTCTTGTGTGAGCCTTTTGGCTAGATTCTTAGACTTCTTGTATGATTAACAGTTAGTCTATATTAACAACGATCAATTCAAAGGATGAACAGGCAGATCGTGGATCTCGAGGTAGGCGTGTCTTGTCATCAAAAGAGATGACAATACATTTGCCTCTTTGGTAACCATTATTGTTTTCCTTTACAACAGTTTATGTTTAACAAACTCATGTATTTCTGTTTGTGCGTTCTATGCATTGTTTAACTTGTTTTACGATAATTTTGTTGGTTATGTTAATCTTTGCATGTTTTGGAAAGGACCTGTAATGTGTTGTGGTCAATATGAATTGTTATGGGAAATAAGAATGTCCACGTGTGGTATATAGGATACGCTCCTTCACATTTATACCTAGAGCTTTTATGATATATTGGTCGACAGTTTGCGAGTTCGGAATTGTCGACATCCATATTTACGATTAGGTGTGGATTTGCGAGTTCGGAATTGCACAACCATAGTATACATTGTTTGAAGAAGGAGTTTGTCTATATACATGTTTGTTTACTTCTGTGAGGATATGCTCTTTCACATTTATATTTACATGAATTCAGCTTTTATGCTTATATCGGTCGGCAATTGCGAGTTCGGAATTGTCGGCATCCATATTTACGATTGTGGATTTGCGAGTTCGGAATTGCACAACCATAGTATACATTGTTTGAAGAAAGAGCTTGTCCATATTCGTGTTTGTGTATCTCAGTGACTTGGTCACTATTTAATGTCTGGGAAAAACATAATTGTTTTTCTTAATCTTGTTTATGATTACTTAGAAGTTAAATATTAATTATTCCCACTTTCAGAGACAGATCAGAGTTGCGCTGTGAAAGCCACAAGTGTTGACTCCGTTAATTAGTTAACTTCTGCTATATTTATTATGTTGTCTATTGTATCTGTAAACCAATTGACTATTGTATATGTATCATTTGAGAGAAGTTCATGTGTATATATTCTGAGTGGGGTTAGTTTTGGGATAAGTTTTGTAGCAGATTTCTTAATTGAATGTTTAAGTATTTGAATTAGATTCGTGGTGCCTCTTTATTTAGTTAATCTCTTGGATTAGTCAGCTGCTAGCTTCGGGGGCGCTACAGTGTTGGTATCACAGCTCACTATTAGATCTTACATGGGAAAAGATAGAAATAACCAGTGCTAGTTAGTGAAATAGATTAGTTTAGAACTGGGTTGGGTTTTGAGATAAATCTTAATCACTAAAAATTATTAATAATTTAAAGATTTGATTGATTTGTTTGTTTGGTTGTCTCTGCATGCAATGAAGTAAAAATTGTAGGGTACACCAATAACTCTAGCTAATAAAGATTAGAGAATAACTAATCTAAAAGTATGAACACGTACACAATCCAATACTAGAAATATAGCGAGATATTTATTATTAATAAATTTCGAAAGTCACATAGAAACTTTTGAGTATGTTGACTTATATGTAAAATCAATAGGTTATAATTATAGAAATGTTAGTAATATTTTGGGAGTCAATAATATTTGCAAGAGTAGTTAGAGTAATATTTCAACAATCAGTGTTAATACTAAAATACTATAATAACGATTATAAATGAAAATAATAGTAATAATAATTTTAATAAAGTATTGTCAGCATTTATAAGTTAGTATCATATTGAACTTAACTCAACTAGAATTTTCAATAAAGGTATATAATATAAAAATAATAATTATGATAAAATAGTTATGGAAAAATTAATTACGCTTATCAACGGTGAAATTTTGTAATTAAATTAAGGACAAATTAGAAATATGTGCTTTGCGTTTAAACTAGATGGTTAATATAATACTTATTAAACGTTGGATGTAAAATGTGAGGATATAATGTATAAAATTAAAAGATCCAACTTGTTAATAATCATGTACCGAAATTATAATTTAACAAATGACTCAGTAAATTTTTAAAACGAAACAAATATACATGAAGTGTGTTCATTTGCTTAGTGCAATATTAGAATTAAAAGAATACAAATTCGTATATTAATATGATACTTTTCATATTAGAAAAATCTAAAGACTATTAAGACATAATATAATTTTATGCAGACTCAAATTTAGATCATTTAAGTTACCAACGCCAATTTTTAACAAGATAGAGTATATGGATTCAATATGGATAAATAAAATCTATTATATCAATTTTAATGCGATCGTAGAGTTATATTTAGAAGATTAAGGCTTACTGTACCAACTGGACTAACAACTTAAGAATAATGAGAATAATACTACAATTGATAATACTATTTGAGTAATTAAGCCGATAGCAAATTTATGATAGATAGTATTTGGAAAAATTTATATATGGTATTACAGTAAAGTTAAAATATCATATATTATAAATTGACGTGAACCGAATTTAGTTTACTTATAATGATAAAATAAATAAATAATAAGGTAAATAAAAATAAAATAAAATAAATTTTGATGATTAAATTGCTTAAAATGATGTGAATTACTTATATATTTTACGAAGTAAATTTATGAGACTTATACCAATTATGATAAAAGTTTAGAGACTAATAAATCTTAATAAATTAATACTTAGTTAATCCAGCACTGGGAATAGTGAAGGTTGTGTTTTTCTGTTCGTAGGAAGGCATTGTTGGGCTTGGCCAACCTTGACAGGGCAACTGCATTCAGATATGACTGATCATAGAAGTTTGTTGTAATCATTTTAGAAAGCCGATAATTATAAAGTCAATTAGAAAGATTCGTAGGAATCTCCCTTGTAATTAGATACAAGTATTTTATATGATAGAAATTAGTGTAAGAAATTTAGATTTTCGTATTTGATAGAATTTAAATCAACGTAGTCGAACCTAGAGCCACAAATCGTAGTTGTAGAAAGCCATATAGGTTTGTGCTTTGTTTTGTTGTTTGCGCTTAGACAAAAGATGGAAATATTCTATAAGGTGAAGAGTTTTTGAAGACCAGAGAGATGGTTTCATTTTCGAGGAAGAAAATGATTAAGGTGGGGAGAATGTAAGGACCCTCAAGCTCGCCACGCTATTTGACTGGTCTAATGATGGCCAAGTGACGAATTAGCCAATAATAACTCGGTTAGTTTAACACGGACGTTAATTAGTAGGAACTAATCTAACAACGATTTAGATATGAAAATTGTACCGCGGATAGATCTCGAAAAGTTACGCGGAATTGACTACTTGAACGTGTCATTCGGACATCGGACGAAGAGAATATCATCAGATTGATTTAAAGGGCAAAATGGTCTTTTCATAGATAGGCCGACTTAAGACTTCCCTTATCGAAGAGAGTGTGGGCAATAGTATTTCTCGTTGGTCTTATCTAACCGATCCAAGCAGATAAGATTCACTTCTTTTCTTTTATTCTTTTTTGATTCTCTTTCTTCCTTCTCGTTCTTTCTTCCTTCTTCTGCTTCTCCTCTGTTATCTCCTCCGTCGATTTCCGAGAGATGGAATTGGGTTTTGGTTGAGAGAATTAGATGGTGATAAAGCTGTGCATATGTATGAGATGCATTTGTTGTGAATTATGAAGAAGAAAAGATGAATCAGAGAAGATTGTATTAGAGTTTTAGATTTGAGTTCGGTTTTATACAGTATTGATAAAGGTATCAGACTGCTAGTAGATGTAGAACAAAGGGTTTGATGTTTAATTAATGTTTTGAAGTGGATTCAGTGATGATTGAAGAAGTTAGGGTTCTGGAAGAAATTCAAAGAAGAATTGGAAGATGAAATTGAGGTTTTAAGGGAAGGATTAAAGATGGGTTTGACACGAATTAGGTTATGAGGTTGAAAGAACAACCTGAGTTCGAAAGTTAGGGTATGTAGCTCCAAGCATATATTGAATTGAATTTGGTGAAGAACTTGGGTTTGGTATTCATGTAAAGATGACGATGGAGATTGAGGAATTGTTGTTAGTCTGGGGACGAGTTGATGATTTGAGTCAGATGAAGGAGAACTTGAATTTAATTGCGTGGGTATTTCTGAAATGAGGTAACTGTTCTCTAGAATAACATGGTAATGTTATTTATTTCATTCCCGAGTTTATGAGATTGTTAGTTAAGCTTTGAATTAAGATTGATGTGTGGGTGTGAAGCTGAGAGTTGTAAATTAGGCTTGTGTTTGAATTACAAGTGAATTGGTATAGGTTAAGACGAATTACAGGGAGGATTATGCTTGGAGTTGGATTAAATTTGTTACATATGAAGTTTGGGTTGTGGTTTAAAATTTATACCATGTATAAGGATTGGATTTGATTGAGTGATGGGATTGCTGTGCAAATGAATTATTAAGCTAGACTTTGTGTTAGTAAGGGAATGGTGGTATTTCTGGTATTGCATGTGTAATGGTAATTGGTGGTATTACAGGTTCTGTAAGAAGAGATGTGGTTTTGAATGAGTTATAAGATATGGCTGAGTTTAGCGAGATTGTTAGGAGGTTTAATGGTTGTATTGGTTGAGTCTGGTGGATGTAAGATGGTGATTGTCTTAAGATGGAATTGAAGGTGTTGGTGATGTTGAACTGGACAGTTATAGCTGGAAGGGGAAAAAAGAGTCGAACAGAATTGAATCAGATTGTATTACAGGGAAGAGTTGAGTGTAGTGAAGTCATAGAAGTTATGTCTAAAGAAGTGGAATGAGATATTATGGGACTGAGTTATAGGAATGGAGTATGTTGAAGTGTAAGCAATGGGATTGGTGCAGATGTAATGAGGTGGTGGTAGTGTTGTTGAAGTTCATGGAACTGCAGTTGCAGTTATAGTAGTATTGTTTGTGTGTTTGAGAGTTTTAGAGATGCAGTGGCAGTATAGCTGTGCTGGTTTGTTTGAGTTGAGAAGAGAAGAGAGTTAATGCAGCTACTGCAATTGCAGGTAAATTTAGTTGCTGTTTGTAAATGAAATTCATTGTCGTTTTGTATTTGATTTGAAGTTGAATTGTTAAATCAGAAGTTGAGAATCAGATTTAAAGTGACCTGTAACATGGTGTGTTTAGTTAAGCCTGTCTGACTGAACTTATTCAGTCTGACTCAGTTGTATTACCGTCTGACTTAGATCATCTGACTGAATTGTATCAGTCTAACCCTGAGTTGATTCATTAATTAAACCTGACTCAGTGAACCTTGACTGAGTTGGACTGTTGACTTAGTTGACCTGGACTTGACCTTGGACGGACGTGGACTGTTAGTTGATCCAGTTGGGTCAGACCAATGTAGTTAATATCGGATATCGGTTCATCTCGGCCGGGATCGATACACTGGTACGATTTTATATCGGGGATATTATCGTTGAAATATCGGTTCTGGATTTAGAGACTATAATTTTATATTAAACATTTCTCCACACATTTTCGGATAAGATATAATAGATAACATCAATTTTATCAAAAAAACAAAAGAGTAACTTTAGTAGACTTGCTTCGAGAGCTACATGCACCTCTACTACCACCCGGAAGACTTTCTTCGCCAAAATTACCCTTAAACTTTATAGAAAACGACCAATACCGTCTCATATCAGGAAATGTAGGAAAATTTCGTATCGACCGATACGGCCGATATTATCGGGCGAATATCGTATCCCCGATATCCTTCTTATCGTATCGTTCTGGGCCGATATCCGAAATATCCCCGATATATCGGCCGATACGACCGATATTGACTACATTGGGTCAGACCTTGTGCTAATGGGTCGAGTCTAGTGTACTTGGGCTTAGACCTAGTATTTCTATTTTGATTGTTTGGACCCCTTATGGTCTGATTTAACCTTTGATTCATTCTACAAAGTTGTAGATACTCATAAGACATAGCTAATGGACTATAGAACCAACCTAATTCAATTAGTAAACCTTAGCTATGCTAAAGATAGATAAATAAAAGATGTAGAACCTTAAATGGGCCTAGAATCATTAGAAAGACTTGTATGATTCTTGTGTGAGCCTTTTGGCTAGATTCTTAGAATTCTTGTGTGATTAACAGTTAGTTTATATTAACAACGATCGATTCAAAGGATGAACCAGAAGATCGTGGATCTCGAGGTAGGCGTGGCTTGTCATCAAAAGAGGTGGGAATACATTTGATTCCTTGGTAACCATTATTGTTTTCCTTTACAACAGTTTATGTTTAACAAACTCATGTATTTCTTTTTGTGCGTTCTATGCATTGTTTAACTTGTTTTACGATAATTTTGTTGATTCTGTTAATCTTTCCATGGTTTGGAAAGGACCTGTAGTGTGTTATGGTCAATATGAATTGTTATGGAAAATAAGAATTTCCACGTGTGGTATATATGATACGCTCCTTCACATTTATACCTAGAGCATTTATGATATATTGGTCGATAGTTTGCGAGTTCGGAATTGTCGACATTCATATTTACGATTAGGTGTGTATTTGCGAGTTCGGAATTGCAAAACTATAGTATACATTGTTTGAAGAAGGAGTTGTCCATATACATGTTTGTTTACTTCTGTGAGGATATGCTCTTTCACATTTATATCTACATGAATTCAGTTTTTATGTTTATATCGGTCGACAGTTTGCGAGTTCGGAATTGTCGACATCCATATTTACGATTAGGTATGGATTTGCGAGTTCGGAATTGCACAATCATAGTATACATTGTTTGAAGAAAGAGCTTGTCCATATTCGTGTTTGTGTATCTCAGTGACTTGGTCACTATTTAATGTCTGGGAAAAACATAATTGTTTTTGTTAATCTTGTCTATGATTACTTAGAAGTTAAATGTTAATTATTCCCACTTTCAGTTTTCAGAGACAGATCAGAGTTGCGCCGTGAAAGCCACAAGTGTTGACTCCTTTAATTAGTTAACTTCTGCTATATTTATTATGTTGTCTATTGTATCTATAAACCAATTGACTATTGTATATGTATCATTTAAGAGAAGTTCATGTATATATATTCTGAGTGGGGTTAGTTTTGGGATAAGTTTTGTAGCAGATTTCTTAATTGAATGTTTAAGTATTTGAATTAGATACGTGGTGCCTCTTTATTTAGTTAATCTCTTGGATTAGTCAGCTGCTAGCTTAGGGGGCTACAGTAAGACCCTAGAATGGTCCAAGATATATGAGCTGACTAAAAAGTTGTTTGGTTGGGACGAGGCAACGACTAAAGAAAATATGTACATGTCAAAGAATACCATGACAAAGACTATTAAAGTAGTCAAGCTCAGAGATTTGTTTGGGAATACAATGGGAAAGGAATTGAATGTCGAACAAATTCAGCAAACTATCGCTGCTTATCTGTTGTTCCTCTTGGACATCGCAATATTGTCTGACTCTAATGGTAACAGGGTGCATATGAACCACTTACAATACTTGGATCCCTTGGAGGAGGTTCATGAGTATTCATGGGACACTGCTTTCTTGGCACGTTTTTTGGCGGAGATGCAGGCGACAACCTGTCAAATTAATGGGAATTTCACTGTATTACAGGTAATGTGAACTAGTTATTTTGTTTTCCAATTAGTTCTTTTCTTATACATTTCATTGGAACGATCTTTCATTGGCTTAGGTGTGGGCTTATGAACACTTCCCAACATTGTTCAAGGAGTACAAATATTTGGAGTCGTCAACGTATGGTTTGGCACCACACATTCCTATAGCTAAGAAATAATTTTTCGACAATAAACCGAAGCCCAATAACAGAACTCGGTTACTCGCCATGAGAGAGGCTCTGGACTCTATCGCTGTCGAAGATGTAGTGTTTGACCCATATAAGAACGAAAGAGGAGTTCACTTTTCAAGGCATGATAATGTAGCATTTTACAACGGACCATTGTTTCATCCAAAAGGATTCGTTATGCGTAACCCTCGCCATGTGATACGCCAACTTGGGTACAAACAGAAAAAACTTACGGGTAAATCTGATGCCAAATTCTCTCATGACTTTCCACAATGTCTATTAGATGAACAACATACGCTGGTAGTTTACAAACCAACTCCTCTGCTTGTACATTGGAATGAAAGGGAATAACAACAACTACTGCTGGATAGGGTTGGTTGGGAATTGGTGGAAAACAGTTACGATTCGGAACCAAGCTTCCTCAGAGGTCATTTGAGGTACTCCCATCCCTGTATTGTACTCCCGGCCATCGAAACAGTGCCTCCACAAGCAGAACCTCCCTCCACAACTGCTGAAAAACTTACTGTACCCGTACTTCTAAAGACCCTCACGTTGGTGGTACGTAATTTTTGTTCACTTCCTATTATTAGAATTATATCTATAAACTGATAAAAGTGAACATACTAATGGAATAATATGACAACAGCGTTCGCGGCTAAGAAAATTAGGAAACTGATTTAAATGCAAGAACAAGGAAGGAGAGGTGCTGATCCCGGCAGAAATGAAGATAGTCGAGGAAAAGATAGAAAAAGTTGAAGATCCAGATGCAAAGGACTTGTGGAAGGAAACAAAGAAGAGGGTTCACAAGAAGCCAAGGACCAAGTGATCTAAGATGTTTGTTAATGTTTCTTTTATAGTATTAGTTATGTCTTTGAATAATCTACTATCGGTTTATGTTTTTTGTGTGTCTTGCTAAACTTTAAACATCTTTATTTCATTTGTTTTCGGTTTGGAACATCTTAACTTTACGTATGGTTTGTTAAATAATCTAGTCTTTGCTTATGTTATTTTGTGTGTCTTGCTAAACTTTGGAGATGTTGATTTCATTTGTTTTTTCCTTAAAACATATTATATTGGTAAATCTATGTCAAACAATTTTTATGTTTTTTTTTCCAGAATCGGCATGGTCGAAATTGTAAGAACAATGTCGGTATACTGATTTCTTTTGCGGACCAAAGGAATTTAGAATTCCGGCATTGATACGCTTTTCTCGACAATGCCGGTACTCTATCTTTTCCTCACACATAAGTGATCTGTGTAGAATTCCGGCATTATTAGGAAGTTAGTTTCAACGCCGACACTAAACCTGATAACTCTGTGTACTTATGGTGCTTTTCCGGCATAAAAGAAAAAAAACTTTCTAAACCGGGATCATTTCCCGGCATTGTAAAGTTTGAACTAAATCACGCCGGCATGTCATAGCATATGGTTTAATGATTACAATTAAAACTTCCAAAAAAAACAAAAGGCGGCGTAGCAGTGAACCACACATTTCCAAATTACTCTTCATCACTTTCTAATCTATGCATAGGAATTTCTCCCTTCTCCTGGTTAATTGATAGCTTCAACGCATCCCACAATTGGTGGTGCTCCTCATAGAATTTCATCCATTCCTCCGAGTGATTGGGGACTATATCCTTGTTTTTAGTCAACGGACAAACCGGTGGAAATGGACAATTTTCCTTGAGCTTCAGAATAATGAAATGATTCCCGTTCACAAACGTCAAGACAACTTTTCTCTTCTTAAGAGATCCTTCACACTTTTTCCACTTTGGCATATAAGTTGTTTGTTTGGTGGGGGAAAAATAATGGACAACACAGTTAAATGTATCCGCCACAAGATGCCCACAAACCGACATTTTCATCCAATATTCAGTAAGAAGGAACTTCATCTCGTGCTCTGGCCCTAACAACCGAGCATGCAAACTATCAAACCCTTCGTCATCATCTACCAATTGTTCATAACAACTCTTCTTTTTCATAAGTTGCTCGGCCATTCTCTTTCTAGCGTATCGGCATGGTGTCATCCCTATACTAACCGCCGTCTCAAAGATTCCTAATTGTTCGGTCACGACATGATAGCCACAATTTCCATCTCCATTGACATCATCCGTATATACAATATACTCGCGAATAAACTCGGGAAGTTGGTCTACATAACCTTGTATTTTGGTATGGTAATGTCTATAAGTTTTACCTGTTTTGGAAGCCTCATACATCTTCATATTACCAATTTGCAGCTTAATTATATCCATTCCATCCTATGCAATCTCTACACTTCCAATGTCTTCGGTATGTGTTGGGAGTCCGTACTTCCTTGGCCTACCCCTTCAATTTTTAAAAGGGACTACTTCACCATCGTGTTGTTGATGACTAGGCATTGGTCGCTTATCATTGCTATCACTTATCTTTGGCGTGACTTCAGAATTTTTAGCTTGATGTACTTGACTTGATGTAGGTTCCTTATTCGGCCTTTCATTTTTTATATGCAAAGCCGCCCCTTCGACTATAGGTGTGACTTCGGAATGCTCTCCTTGTTCAATCGTTGTTGGTACCTTCCTAGGCCTACCCATTTTCTTTGTAACCTCGGCTACATCAACTCTAGGCATGGCATCCGCTTCCTCGGCTTGTTGTTCTTGTTCCATCGATGCAGGTATCTTCGTCGGCCTACGCCTTTTCTTTGGAACCGACACTTCTTTGGCTTGTGGTGTTGATACGGAATCCGTCATTTTTTCTTGACTTAATAGCGGTAACTTCTTCGGTCTACCTCTTTTCTTTGGAACCGGCACTTTATCGACTTGTGTTGTGGATACAGAATTCCCTTTTTGTTGTTGACTTGATGGCGGTTCCTTCCTCGTCCTACCCCTTTTCTTTTGAACCGGCGCTTCCGCGAACCTTGCTTCCGAAAGCTCACATAAGTTGGGCCTCGTTTCTTACTTGCCTCGTCTTCACATTCGCGTTGACTCATTGCTTTCAATTCTTTCCTTTGTTTTCTCCTTGTCATTTTAATTTGTGTAACGAGCGGATCTCCCTTTGTTGGATATTCACTTTGTGCTATCCATGGGCGTGTAATTAGCCTTAGTTGGCTCAACAATACTTGTCGGCTAGCCGAGTTTCCACGTGAGTAACCTTCATAGAATTCCTTTGTTTCGGGAGTATCCCATGGTGATTGTCCGGGAGCTTCCGTAGGGGGAGGGTCGAAACATAATTGCTTCCAAAACGTATCAATAACCTCAATAGGTATCACTTCTTCATAATTCACAAGCATATGACGACACGGAAGCCCCAATGAAGACATGTCGGGAAAACTACACACATCACCTGGTCTGCCGTAGTTTCTCTCCTTTTCCATTTCTTTACTCATATGTTTTATTGCCCATTGCGAGACGTTGAATTCTATTCCGTGGAGAAAATTACAATATCGAAGATGTGATGTCATCCTTTCCATTGAGCTTTTCTCAAAGGACTTCTTGATCCTATCGATATCTGACTTAAAGTATTGCTCAAAAACCTCGGTGACCGTAACCACGTTTCCTTGGCCGGATTAGATGAGATATTTAAATCTTCCATGAGCGGACTCAACAATACTAGTTGCTTCATTCCCGTAGTGTCTATACCGATTTGTCCATGCACGCACAAATCTTTCCTTGAACTTAGCCAACACTTTATCCCGACAGCACGAGACGGCACTTGGATACACTTCGTTATATTTGGCACTAAACATGTTCAATTGTTTTCATACATATCCTCTGTAAGAGACCAACAAACTTTCTCCAAATCTTTTAGAAATTCCAACCACTTTTTATGATTTTCATCGTGTTCTTTGTCCACTCGCTCTTTAATCTTTCCTCTTTCATCTTCTTCTTGTTCGGGTGATAGTTTCTTCTTGAGAAAATCTTCCTCTAGTTGAGCAATCATTCTTTTCTTAATATCCGCCTTAGAGGGTTCAAACAAATCATGACAATGTTTTGTCACATTTTGACTTATATGATACGTACATAGGAAATTTTGTGCATCCGTAAATACGTCGGATATAGCATTCATTAGTGCGTCATCTTGCTCGGTTATAATGACCCTCGGAAATTGATTTTTCGGGAAAAATAATTTCAATTGTCGTAATGCCCAATGATAATTGTAATCCCTCTCGTTTTCCATTAAACACCAAGCCAATGTGAATGATACCTTGTCCAATGTTTGCCCCACGATGTTGAACAACAACATGTTGTATTTGTTTGTCTTGTAGGTGCAATCCATCATAAGAACACCACAACATGTATGAGCCAATTGTGAAAGCAAAGGATGCGCAATGGATATTTGAAGTGTCTTGTTGTCCGGTCCTGTTTTAATGATACGCGTGTAGTTGTGATCCCAAGCTATCTTCTCAAATTATTGCATAACGGTCCTCCCTTCCCATTCCACCCTTCTAATGGTTGCTTGCGCGCTATAGATTGTACTTAGAGAACAAGCGTTCGTCTTATCCTTTTCCTTGAAGCCTATGAGAATCACTCGTGGTTTGAAACATGCTTTGGTCATTCTCTTTACATCATCGAATTCATGAGGTTTTAGCTTCGCAACTAGGGAGTGACCAACAAAATCTTTCGGATCCCGGTGGTTATGACGGCCAAACCACACCGTACAATCCCATTCCTTTTCATTGGTTTCTTTGTCTCTTAAATAGAATACAAGCTTAAAATGGCAACCATCCTTCCTCGTACGAGTCTTGTATACCCTATTAGTCTTCTTTGGATTTACATAACCCTTTCTCTTATGGATATCCTTCTTATTGTATTTACCACTTCTCTCGCAAACCATCTCAAAACGATAATCTGAACGTTGGGTATTCCTCATCAACACACACGTGTGTTTAAGTGCCGTCTCTTTTTCCCAAGCAATTGCTTCCTCTGGAGATTTTATTCCCTACATGAGGACAACAATGGAAGATTATAAGGTTCATTACAAGAAATCCCCACATAAAGTTTTAAAGACTAGGTGAAAAGTATTGTTTGGTAACATTCCGGAGGTATTTTATAGTATTAGGACATATCCGGACCAAGCGGTTTGGAATTTGTTGGATCAATGTAGGGAACAATCTAACGAATGAACGAAAAGAAAATTGAATTAGTTCACAAAAAAAATTAAATTACTATACTAGTTCCGGCATGCTCGACGACACTTCCGCCATAATAACCAAAGCCGGAAACAAGTGTCGGCCTTCAAGAATAATGTTCCGGCATTTCGTAAATAAACTTGAAAAAGAGGACCTAATTTTAAACACTACCGGCATTGTATTTTCATGAATATTAATGCCGGAAAAGATAATACCGGCATGCACGATCCACAAGGATTGAAGCCGGAACATGGAGCCGGCATGCTCGATAAATTTAACACCAAGACGGAAAACTACTACCAAAGTGACTAATTTCTAAATGTTTTTCTAGTGGTACCGACATGCTCGATATGTAAGGTTTCAAGCCAGTATTTTGTGCCGGCTTTGTCCATAATTTTCAAACCACGCCGGTATATGGTGCCGGCGTGCTCGATAACTTTTATACCACGCCGGTACCTATGTTCAAAATTCAATTAACTCCTGGATGTTTTTCTTGGAGTACCGACATGTTAAGTTAGGAGAGAACCATTCCGGTGTGAATATTTCAGGGAATATTCGGTGGTAGGTAAAAAGTTAACTGCGTGCCTTCATGGTTTTTTTGGTTGAAGACAACGCCGGAAATTGTTTCAAAATGGGGGATAACTGTCGTCGGCATGCAAATAGTATGAATACCATGCCGGTTTTGGGAGTTCCGACGTAGTATTCATACTACGTGTATGCCGGCACCAAGCTTTTTCAGAGAAAAAAATGGTGGTTTCAAAAAAAGAAAATCAAATTTTCGACCTCTTTGAAGCATTACCTGTGTGTTGCGGTTGCTTGTATGTCGAACATGTTTACTTTCTTTGGTTGGTTCTTCAAAAAACACTTCATGTTCATGAAAATCATAATCCAAAGATGTTGGTTCATCATATAACTCTAACTGACGAAGATTGAAGATATGATTGTTGTTGTAGTTGAGATAAAGATTCAGCAGCTGCAATTCTCTCCTCACCATCATCTTCCATTTTCACAAAAAATTTCCACCCAAAAATAATTTTCCCTCCTTCTACTCTCACCTTACTCACACAAATTCAAATAACAATACACACTAATCTATCCCCCAAACACTTAAAATTTTACTAATTATTATTAACCACTAAACGTGATTAGTGAGGACTAGATTAAGAATTTAAAAAGTAATTACATAATGGGTGACCCAGATTTGATATTAGGATCCCTATTTTGTCATGCAGCTATATCCTCAATTAATTTCCATATCCCCAATTGCGCGTTCAAATAAAAGTAAAATCCTAATCTAATTATGTACAACATTAGTCCTCTGCACTTTTGTTCATTAAATAAAACCCTAATAAAAGTAAAATACTAATCTAATTTGTAGCTAAGCTACCGACTAATTCTGTGTAAAACACTTTTGTTCATTAAATAAAACATGACAATTTAGTAGTATGTACAATAAAATATAATTTTTTTTCCTAATCTGAATATAAAAATTAATGAAAATCTAAAAAAATAAAAAATCTTGAATTATCTTACTTACCTTTTTCGGAAGGCAAATTTTATTTCCCACTTTTAATGCCATGTTATCCTGCACACCAGAATAAAGTAAATCTAATAAAAAAAGAAAACAAATATCCTAATATACACAAATTTAATAAAAACTAAAAATAACAACATTTTGGTCCCCGACAACAGCGCCAAATGAATGGAGCTTAAATTCTATGAAGTCTAGGAGTGGAAGGACTAGCCCTAGACAGAATAGAACTGTGATTCCTTGGCAATTTCCAGAAAATAAGTTTCACAAAATAAATTTTGATGCTTCGTTTTTGAAAGATAACAAACACATGGGTATAAGATTAATGTTGTTCTCTGATGCAGGGTATTGTGGTGGTGCGCAGTCAATCTCGGGGCTAGCTCAAGACGAGGAACAGGCGGAAGATCTAGCAGCACTGGAAGCCATAAAGTGGGCAATAGCTTCAGCTGTTGACAAGTTACACCTAGAATGAGATTACATCAACGTAGTTAATGCCATAAATGACAGAGCAGGAACTGTACGATGGACTAATAATAATGTAATTCAAGATTGTAGAAATCTTTTAGTCAGCTTTAGACATTGGAAATGCACATTTATGCATAGAGAATCTAATGAGGTGGCTAGTAACCTATCAAAAAGGGCTAGAATTTCTAGGAATGATGAATGTTGGAATACAACATTTCCAACTTGGCTGAAATCTCTTCTTAGAGATGAACTGAGTGTAAACGTTTCTTAAAAGTTATTAATGAATTCTTTTTTCTTATTAAAAAAAAAAGAACAACCAAAACTTGGTGGGATTAAAAATATATACCACAAGAGCACGACTGCGGATGAGACAATATGCAAGCACGGGTCGTTCTCGAAGACTAAAATATTGTTACTTCTAATTTAAATTACGAGCTAAAAATAGTAAAATATTAATTAACACTAATAAAAATAAATAAAAAAGAAAATAAGATAAACCAAGATTTTTAGAATCCACCATTTGAATTATGCATACAATCATTCGTCTTCTAAAAATATTATTGCTATAGCTCGAGACAGTATCGAATCAATCTAATGTCTCGGAAAATGTTACGGTTAAAACAAAAATACAACTTTTTTTTTTATAAACCCAAAATAGTTTAATTTCCTTCGCTTATAAAAGATCGATAGGCGAAGACAACCAATGGCGGAGCCAGGATTCAAATGTTGAAGGGGCCAATAAAAATTAGTTTGTTAAAATAAAAATCATTTATACTCCAATCTAAAATAAATATTTTCGCAATTTTATTTTTTAATATACCTTAGTAAGGAGCATTTATAAAATCATCATCCATTTCATTGCGAAATCGATCTTTATCGATACACTTAGCAAAAATGATACCTTGGATAATCTTTAAACTTGATTTTGTATTAGGATTCGATTTAGTTTTAATACATATGTATATGTATATATACAAGGCCTAAAGAGGATTGCAAGTGTTTAAAGTTTAAAATTAATCAGAAGTTAGAACTGAAGTTAAGGAAACACGAAGTACCAACATGTCATATATTTAAGGAAGTTAGAAAAATAATAACCATGTAATATAGAAGTCTTTTTTGTAGTATAAAAGATAAGAAAAAAGAAAGAGAAGGATTTTATATTGATCAGAGTTCTTAAGTTACATGGATATAATACATGTATATACATGGAGATGGGAAAACCAAAAGACATTTATTTTGGGACGCACACCTATGGGCTGTAAGCCCTACAACATTCCTCCTTGTGCAGTCCAATAGAACTCCGTATGCAATGCTTCATATAAAGTGCTTCGAATATAGTTCTTCAAATGTCTTTCTCTCCTTGATGACTTATTCCGAAATCAATTGCCTCATTAAAACTTTGACAAGGAAAAACCCAGTGGGATAAAACCTTGGTACAACTCTTTACATGTAGTATTTCACATGTTATCTCGTACTTTACATGTAGTTCATCACATGCAATACGATCTTCAAAGACCGACGAGTCTAAGTTAATTGCCTCGTTAAAACTTCATCAGGAAAACCTAGAGGGACAAAACCTGAACTAAAGAAAAAGAATACAATATTAAGCAAACTTAGAATATAGTTGGACTCGAATATGTTGCCTCATTAAAACCTTGACAAGGAAACCCAGTGGGGCAAAACCTTGACGAAGGGGAAAGAGTACAACGTGACAGATGCAAGTAAAGGTGATCCGTTGTAGATGATCACTTTGCTTCGTTGAAATTTATTAGTGGCTTCACAACTTCTTAGGCATAAAATCCTTCTGGAAAAGACAATACCCTTACTTGGGAAGTTAATTCTCGGTGTTTGTTGTTGTCTAATTAAAAAAAACCTTGCCGAGAAACAAAACCCCGTGGGAAAAAGTAACCTCGGTGAAGGAAAATATTTCAACACACCATTAGATGCTCCCCCTGATGTCAGACAATTTTCATTAGTCTAATACAGTCAAATGGAGTTTATCACACTTTACTTTAGTGACATGAATATTTATAAGACCATGTTGTTGATTCTGGAAGTTACGTTTCTTAACAGAATATCACGTTTCATTTCTTTGATCCAGATATTTTCAGTAATATCAACGACGATCTTTATATCTTCAATATTCAACATACTTGATGTTTTTAGTGTTGTCTCGCTAAAACCTTGTCGAGTAACAAAACCCTTTGGGAAAAACTATTCTCGATCGAAGAGGAAAAGAGTACAACACAACTTCAATTTCGAAGTAAAATATGTCGACATCATATCCTTAAATCCTCCCCCTGATGTCGGCATCTCCCCCCTGATTACTTTCAGAGTTGTTCCAGACAGTTCCTTTAGTCATGTACTTTTCAAAACTGAATGTCGGTAATAACCTAGAAAATAATCTACCATATCTCCCTCTGATTACTTTCGTTGGAGAAGAGATTATCGTTCCTTCATAATCAACAACTTTTGGATTGCACTTTCATTAGCATTCATTTTAATGTCTTTGTAGGGATAATACAAATTTATGTCAATGGTTACTTTTAAGTACATGATAACATTCACTATACCATTCCAATGAGTTGCATTGGCGCTGAGCTATATCTAGCTAACAAGTTCACTGAGGATGTAAAATTTAATCGAGTACATTATTATAATAAGTACAATAACGCGTCTATTGTACTTAGATATGGGAATTTCATCTCCCAACACATATTCGTCATCTTCATTTAGACGAAATGGTCACTTACTTACATTTGAACCTCGACTAATCATGGGAGTGCTATCAGGATGCATGTCTTTTTTAAATTGCCTGACAACTTTAGACATATGCAAACTGGTGGAATAATATCCCACAAGCTCAGTACTCGGTCGAGCTTTCCCTATATTTTTCATCTCAAATTCATATTTTTAAATAGATTTTAAGGTCTCTTATTACATCAAGAGTACTCATCATGTCTGTACCGTCGACATAAATAGCTACAATTCCAAATTATGAACTTTCTTGTGAATAAGCAAGAAAAAATAACTTATTTGTTTATCCCATACAAATCAAATAGCCACTTAGACGGGTATACCACTTCCGCCTGATTGCTTCAATCTATAAGTGAACGTTTTATCTAATTGTAAACACACTCTGTGGTTTAAAGTTACTTGATTTTGGCAACAAAATTCTATCAAGTACTTTTGTAAATATCTTCTATCTCTTGATTCTTTCAGAGATACGTAACAACCACATACATATGATACATTTCAAGTCCTTTTGAAATTACCAATCTAACTAAGTATTTTAAGACTTTGTATTTTATAACGTTCATTACAAGAGAAAAATTCCAGGACTTTGTGAGAAACCTCGCGCCACAAGGCGTGTCTTTGTATTTTAAGACTACTTTCTTCTCATTATGCTTTGTGACAAATTAATTATGTATGTCCAATAGGCTTTAAACTTGGTTGGTTAGTACTACCACACCAAATACCCGTATATTTTCCAAAGAACTAAGTTATACCTGGATTGTATAGGCCAAATATGCTATTTATTGAATTAAACAATAAGAAGCATGGTTCGATCTCATCGTGCTCTATTTCCTTGAGCAACTATATATAAAAATAATCATTAATATGATCGCACGATATTTCCATTGACCCGTGTGTGTTATCATAATCCTTTAGGATTTCATTGTTCTCTGGAATCATTAAACTTCAGAGCGTCCTCTAGTATTGATTTATGGACATAGTCAGAGACAATCAAATGAGATGATTTCATTAATGATACAAATTAGGTTGTGCCTTACTCATCTATTTCCTTTCTAGGTGAGTATTGATTGAACCTGGTGGTCTCTCCATCTTTCTTTGTGGAGCCACGCCTTTAACTGCACTTCCACCAAGTGTAGTTGCAACACCTTAGTCTACGGTGTATATATTTTATTAAGGATTTGTAACCTTTCAGGTAGGTTTGCAGATGGTATGTGTGATCCCATTACCTTAGCGACATCAGTGTACATTCTAAAAATCGATTATTCTTTGTCACTTCACATTTACATTTGTGGAGTACAAGAATCAATATGAGACACAGTGGGAGCACACCAAGAAAATTCTTGTCGTTCCCTTAGAAAATACTTTTTCTTATCTCCCCCTAACGACGGGAAGACTGTCTCACTAAAGAGATAAACCGCAAATTTAGTGGTAAGAGATCCCTTGCCAAAAGTTTAAAATGCGGATTATTGTTGGGAACTCCATCTCCAACATAACTACTTAACAGTTTTGAAGACTCATCATAGTACGATGTGGATTCATAATGGCACATATATAGTGCAACCAAAAATGCGTAAGAACACGAATGTCAGGCTTAAATCCAGTTAACAACTGGTACGCAAAAAAGGATGACTAATATTGGGTTCTAAAACGAGTTAAGTATATATGCGTTAATATTTCATATTCCCTAAGCATTTAAAGGTAGGTTTGTACGCATAACCTATTCCTTAGACACCATCTGTAACCTTTGATGGTAGCCTCCGCGAGACCATTGGGTATAATATTCTCTATATTGATCCTATTAAATATGCAATATCCATCAATTCCTTTTGATGTGAATTCTCTAGCATTAACAAGGGTGGTGAGCCTTTGCACTTTGCATTGTGTAATATGTGCTAGGAGTTTTTACAAAAATTAAACGCATCGTTTGTTGTGAGTAATAATTGATTCAACGCGTCGAATCATCCACCAGAGCCATAAATTACTTGAATGGTCCGCATTCTGCATGGATATATGTTCACTGACAACACTTTATTTCTTTGAAGAATGAGTTATTTTCCATTTGCATCTAAGTAAAACAGGATGGTCTCAATCATGTTTTACTAAAGAAAGACATTGTAAGATGAGTGACGTGCTTTCTTACTTTAAAGCATAATAGGAGAGGCAGTGCAAATCTAGTAACTTTAGAAATCATCGATTGTGATAGATGTCGTAACTTCGCATTCTACTAGTTCATTGTGTTGTACACTTAAATGAAGTGATTCCCGTGTTAGTACTTTCAAAACGGAACATCGTGTCACAACCAATGTGCCTTATGGTTATGTCAAAGTCTTTATGAATCAAACCTAATCGATTCATTGTTGTGGTTAAAATGGATTCAGTAATTCAAGTCCAGTGATTTGCATTTCACTAGATTGACACATTAATTTTCTAAAAACAATGTTCCTTCCACATTTAATAGAAATAATTTATAGATGCAATCAACTCCATTCTCAGTTTTCAAAAAGGTAGGTAATAGTTCACGAATGAACACCTTTGCACTTAATAAGATGTGATTATCCTTTAGTACATACAGAGCTTAAACATTGAGTCTTGAGATATTTAATAAGTGGTGTGGTCTTATTATGTAACAAAAGTCGTATTCAATAAGTGGTGTGGTCTTATTTAATAAGTGGTGTGGTCTTATTATGTAACAAAAGTGGTGTGGTCTTATTATGAACACCTTTGCACTTAATAAGATGTGATTATCCTTTAGTACATATATTCAATTAGTTTAGAATGAATATATGTTACATTTCATCCAGATATATCCCATGTGCTTTAGAGAATTTATGTCTCGTGGGAATGATGTACTTTCTATTCCATAAGCGCAAACATTTGATCTAGTTCAATTAAATAGTCAATTGGCTAGGCAAAGTTCTTGTTGCCATTAAAGTTGATGTGAAAATTGGTTGCTACTATGTTATACACATTACATTGTATATACCAACACCTATAACCAGGTGCATTTCCAACTCTTTCATTTATGATGGAAGCTAGAATTATATTTTATCTTCATCCCATGATATATGTGTCCCTTTTCTCATGCTTTATATGAGTCATTACGTCTAACCCTTATTACTTCGGGGTTCTTTCTATTTATAATTTTTCTACATTTATCTTAATTTGTGAAATTTCTTTATCTCAATAGGCCAAGAGAATCTCACTACACATGTCAACCAATTACTTTAGGTTGAATAGATTACTAAAGATAGTTCTATTGCTTTCATATTTCAACATATACTGGTTCGTTTGGATGAAGTAGAGAAATAAATTTTTTATGACTCATATCATCTTTTGTGAGTTCTTCCACAAAATTTGGAATACATGTGATTTTATTTGCAACATATATTTTGAAAATACCGGCTCTTAATAGTCGAGCCAGTGGATTGCATCCCGCGGAACATTTGGGAATAAAATTTCAAGTACATAATAATGGTGCTCAAGCACTTCTAAATCCCAAATAAAGACATTGGAATTGAGTTGGTACAACCAATTAAACAAAAGACACCATTCAACTATAGCCAAAATCATATTCAAGAGAAAAAATAACACTTTGGGATTTGGTTCCTCCTGTATATATAGACAGGACCAGAACGGATTTAGCGGCACATGTCCCAAAAGCAGAAAACCAGGAACAGGGCCGGATTGGATCGGTTTGCCTGGACCGGGTTGGTAGAGTGGACCAGACTGGGATGGATGGACCGGACCGAGTTGGATGGACCGGACCGAGTTGGACCAGATCGGGTGAACCGGGTTGGGGTGAACTGGGTCGTGGTGAACCGGGTTGGGTCATACTTTCATTCTCCGTAACAGGGTTTTCCTCCTCATCTTTTTCCACGAGATTACAACCAGACGAGGGACTACGAGCACAATCAATCAAACAAAAATATGAATAATATATATATTATAAAAAAAATCACCGTGAATACAAATACATATTATAGAATTCTAATCATTTGATTGGCTATGGTATAACCGTATAAAACATGTTCAAATCAATTTTCAATCAGCCACAATCACAACAATCATAATCATGTCATGCATTATACAGATACACTATAAGTTTATTGGTTGGTATAGAAGATTCAAATCAATTTTCACCGATTTGATTTCGGGGAGAAAAAAAAAAGATCTAACTTATCTGATTTCGTTCTAGCGATTTTAACATTAGCTTGAGGTTAATCCGTGTAGAGAAGTAAAAGGAAATCAATCAATAGAATCTAGCTCCGTGGCATAGCTTCGTGCCGATAACGTTTTGTAGTATAAAAGATAAGAAAATAGAAAGAGAAGGATTCTATATTGAACAGAGTTCTTAGGTTACATGGATATAATACATGTATATACATGGAGATGGGAAAACCAACAGACATCTATTTTGTGCCGCACACCTATGGGTTGTAAGCCATACAGCAGTCTCCCTTAGTAATTGTTTTGAAGGTGCCGATACACTAAGATAATTTTGGATGGAGTGTAACTGTATTAGATATTGAAAATATATCTTGGGGTGGCCATGGCCATTAACAAGCAACATGTTGAAGCAATAATTGAAGAGAAATTAAAAATTCAATTAAACCCAAAAGAATAATTTATCATAAATACATGAATAATTTACATAATTTTATTGGCTTCTTTCTTAACCTCAGGGAAAGATTACTCCATTATTACAGTTAGAGCACTGCTCGGTCGAACTCGCAAGTGTTGCTATCTCAAGCTTGTTTGTCAAGTTTAGTTGATAAAAACTATATACTTGATTTCTAATCTACTTATAGCCATGTCTCGGATTAGAATAGAAGTGTGTAGTTCAGTATTAGACTTCACGGCGTTCACCAATTGAAGAAGAATGTCTACCGAAGAGCTTGGAGGAACTTCATCAACAAAAGGTATATGGATACTAAAACTTATCTATCACTCAGAAGTCTATTCTATTCTATCTTCTAATGAGACTAAGTCGTATATCTATATAAACTTTGCATTATACACATTTGAAATTTTGAGCCGAGTTTATCTCGTTTATATATTTCTCGAAATACGTGTTACCGTGGAAGCTTTTTAGATTTAGCTTAACTTCATCATCTACTTGACGAGTTTAGTTGTAGACAATTTATTTGTTGGAAACTAAATATTAACTCAAGATGATCATGTGAAAATTACCTTGAACATCTTACATGATTTGTGTGAGACAATCATTTGATGTTAACTTGGGAAGTTTCATATTGATCAAGTAATCACTTGAAAATTACTTGAAGCTAGTGTATGTGTAAGATCACTACTGTTGTCTTCTAAGATGATTGAATCAGAGTTTTAAAACTACTACCAATGTCTGGATATAGCACAGTATGCGTACCTATTATGCGAACTGTGAAGTACTAGTTCAGGTCCGGTCGCGAATTGTTTTTGCGCACGGGTTTAATTGTGAAATATTCGGAACTGTGGTTGCAAATAGTGTTTGAAAACGACAAGACTAGGCTAGGTCCGGAACTGTGGTTTGCGTACTCAGTTTGCGAACACAGTGGATATGTTCTAAAATCGGTAAGTATGACATCTCATACTCATGAACTCAGGTTCGTTAGCGAACTAAAGTCCCTGGAATTTTAGTGAAATAAGGTATGCGAACTTGTTTTGCAAACCGTGGAATTATTTTCATGAATTGGTTCTTGTATAAGTACTTTGTACAACTACAAACCAAACCGAATATGTTTCAAATTGTTCATGGATATTTCTATGAGATAGTGAACATTTGAACAGCTCTCTTAAAGCACATTTAGGTTCATTTTATCATCTATCGTGATTGATTGATCATTATATTTGATCTAAAAGTGTTAGATGAATATGGCTAAACTATAAGTGTTCATATATCTAACTTCGGTAAACTGTGAGACAACTGGTTACACACGTTTAAGTATGGTTCACCAATATCTAAATATAAGTATATTTGATTTGTTTGTATCAATCTAATACCATCTAACGGTGGAGATTGATTGCCTATTTTCTAAGTAGACTTAACTTGAATCTTAAATCAGGAGTTCATCTAACGGTGAATATCAATTGCTTTGTTACTAAGCTATCTTAGCTTTGATTGTAAGCAACCCTTATTTGAAAGAGTATATAAGGGAGAACTCTAGTATCTGGAAAACCTAATCCGACACTCTCGTGTGTCCTAGTTGCAAATTAGAGTCAATTCTCCATTAACCTAGGCTTTCCAAAACCATTATTAGGTTAACGACTTGAAGACTTCATTTGGGATTCCTGAAACCAGATCCAACTATTTTCTCTCTAGTTGCATATTACGATCTTATTTTTTCTGTCGTATTGGGTTTAATATTCTCTAAGATTTTCTCGAGATTTATCTCCGATAGGTAAGATATAAAAAGTAATCACAACAGTTCTTCGTCTCAGAATCTTGTGATTCCACAATAAATTCTTCTGTTAATCAGTTAGGTTATTACGAGGTGACTAATATTTCTAGGATGCTCTTCGGTAGTATAAGACCGGATTATTATTTTAGTTTCATATACACCTTGATCTTTATCTTAAAACGGAAACAACAACCAGATTAGACTTATTTGTGGGAGACAGATTTGTTTATAAGTCTTCGACTTTGGGTCGTAGTAACTCTTAGTTGTGGGTGAGATCTTCTAAGGGAATCAAGTGCACAGAATCTTGCGAGATTCAAGAGGCGCAAGGAACACGACTCTACCTTAATCGGTGTGAGACTTGGTTAGGTATCAACTACATTCCAGTCCGAAGTTAACTTGTAGTAGGCTAGAGTCTGTAGCGGCTTAATACAGTGTGGTGTTCAAGTCTGGACTAGGTCCCGGGGTTTTTCTACATTCGCGGTTTTCTTGTTAATTTTTTTTTTGGTGTCTTTGTTATTTCTTTTCCGCATTATATTTTGTTTATATAACTGAAATATCACTGGTTGTGTCTAGTTTAATCATAGTTGTTAAATACAACCTTGTTTGTTGGATAAGACTTGATTGACACTCAGATATTGGTCTTTGGTACCATCCGAGTTATTCTCATAACAATCAGGTTCATGGATTTCTATATGTTTGATTTACTGGTTGTGTTGATAAGATATAAAAGATCTTTAATATTTATTCTGATTGAGACTCAGTAACTTGGTGCTCTCAGAATTATACTGGAGTTTAGTCCATACAGATTGCCAAACGAATTAGTTGGGTGTGGTTGTTTTACCCCCCGCGTTTTTAATTATAAAGAGAAAAGAAATCTACAAAGAACAAATAATTTTTTCAAAACTGCTACTACTCGGTGTCGTTGGCTCCCGGCTTTCCTTTTTTCCATCTGCTTCCATCACTATTTATTTAGTTTTCAAATAAAACCACTTTCCTTTTTCATTTCCACTACCACATCATCATCCAATGAAAGTATGTGACGTGTCAAATAATATAAAAACCCTCCAATCTAAATCTTCCACGTGTCAAATACTACAATAAATATTTTCATTTTCATCCATAAATAATAATATTCTTTCCAAATCTTCATATATTCCATTACTCCACATTTACAAAGAAATATCCTTTATCATAATTGATATCTTGCACATGGTCTCCACACTTCTACACACGTCGTGGTATATTTCTGCGCACGTCATGGCATTCTTACCACACTCCCATGTCCAAATAATTGTCCCAATAATCCTTCATGTTTCATTTTGGCCATAGCTCATTAAATCCCTTCATTTCCTCTAGCAGAATTCCACATTTTATTCCATCAAGCTTTATTTCCTACAAAAATAACCTGCACAAAATGGAAAACTAATAAATATAAATTTGAGTAGTAAATATGTAAGAATTAAGCACTTATCAATTTGGAAGGATAGGTGGGAATAAATAGATCGGGTTTTCTCAACTCTTCTAATGCTTCTTCTAATATGAAATTTGTCAGTCAACTTATTGTGCCAAATGAATGCAAATAAAATGTGGAGTTGCTTAATACTTTGTTTGACAGGGATACAGTTCAATATATTTGTGAGATAAGGAACCCCTCAATGGTTTCTGATGTCTTGAGATGGAAACCAACCCATAATGAGACATTTAGTATTAAATCAGCTTACAGAGTCATAATAAATGATGTATATGGATATAAAACATCTTACTTCCATGGAAAGCCTTATGGAAACTTGACCTACCACAAAAAATTAAAATCTTCTTATGAATGTGTCAATAATTGTGAAAAGGAGAGGGTACCCAAATATACCTCCAGCTAAAACTTTTCCTACCTATAAATCATTTCTCCGAAAGTGATTGTCTATGGACTGAGTTGAGACAATACAACTAATCGGTTCACACTTCGTGTGATCGTCTATGGATACGAGATCGAGACAATACAACAACGAAGTATGTTACTTGATAAAAAGGTTCGGACTTAACCAAACTCAATAGGATTCACTTATCAAGTAAATAGGAATTAACGTTTGTGTAATTTACTTTAATTATAATAACAATTATAATAAAACAATTATAATGCGAAAATATAAAGTAAATGTCACAACAAGATTTTGTTAACGAGGAAACCGCAAATGCAGAAAAACCCCGGGACCTTGTCCATAATTGAATACTCTCAGGATTAAGCCGCTACACAAAATTACACCTAACTTCGTATAGTTGAGACCAAGCAACTAAACCTATAGTTCACCTAGTTCCGTCTATATTTCCACGCCCCCAACTTATAAATAAGTCACGTACTTGGAACAATTCATTTGGTTCGTATTCCAAACAGTAAAAGAACAACAAATCTGTTTGGTATCAACTCTATTCAACCAAGTGATATGAGTCGGACAAAGGCTCTTCTGTTTATCTTAACATAAACTCCTTCATCAGGTCCTTAGATCTAACTTATGTTCAATTACCGAAGTAATCGTTTAAGATTAAGCCAACAACACTATTAATCCAAAGAATTGTGTTGATGCCGATCTATTCAATTATTCAGTCCAATCTATCACAAGGATAAACCGATTATTAATTGGTTCATTTTTTTACCGAAACATGTATTGTGCACACCAAAGATTATGAACCCACAAATCAGAAATCTTCAATATCTTCTTCGTATTCAAATCTTCTTAGATCTTCAATAATAACCTGCACACAATCACCTGAATCTCTTGTGATCAATCACGCACAGAACGGAGTCTGTTAACAATGGATTATCACAAGATCGTCTTTAGAACTAACACCAGTCTAAAGATCCCTGTCGAAACTCTGAATTAGTTTGAGTGAATCTTATATCAGAAGAGATGATTCTCAAGAATAAACAAACTAGGTGCAATCAAAGTTCAACCACCGTTAGTCAATCAAATCAATGAAAACAAAAGATAAACCGCAATTATCTAGTTTCCCACCAACGGTACACGCTAGAGCTTCTCAATACCAAAGAAGACTTTAAACTGAGCGGCCGTAAGAGATTTCGCCTAATTAGGTTACTCTTCTCTCCGAATAGGCGTCTACACCAGTAACAACACAAGAAAGAGGAAATTTGTTTTTACGAAGGATTAATTTGCTAGAAAGGCAAACTTCAAGTATTTATAGACAAGGAAGTTTGGAAAACAAGGAATTTCCAAAACCGAAAATATTCTCAAGATATTCATTAAAGCACAAATTCGGTTTTCATAATTCCTGGAAATGCTCTGTCCAAAAATAATGATCGAAATCTCTCGGAAAATCTCTAATTAGTAAATGTACATTACTGATTCTTATTTCCCTACAAAAATGAAATTAATAACCTTAATAAAAAGATTCTTAACCTATTTATGTTTCGATCATGAGATTCTCTTCCCATAGCTATTAAGGAATAACTTTGAACAATTAAAGAAATAAACATTCATAGAACGTGTTCAAAGTATGTCGACATCCTTACTTTGTAAGTTCTCTTTCACACTTAAAACCTTGAAACCGATTTGCCACACTTCCAAACAAGTTTAGAATTGGTTAATCTGACTTTCAAGAACTATGCGATTGATCAAATAACATTCAATCACAATCATGGGTTTAACGGTTCTACCAAAATAAGTTTCGGTTCTACCTCTATGTGAGTACTGTGCATAGTCACACTAGCTTTCCAAAATTCGGTTTACTAGGTACTAGGATCGGTTCCCCACATATATATGGTATCTAACTTATTTGTGTTGCACATGTCCATAGGATCGGTTCCCCTTTGCCTAAAAACGTGTTGCACATGTTCATAGGATCGGTTCCCCTTTCTGCTATAAACCTTGTTGCACCTCATACAAGGATCAGTTCCCCTTTGTGATGCACTGCACCTCTTAATAGGACCAGTTACCCTTTCCCATATTTGGTCAGACATAAAATCACAAACAATTTCCACTTTATTTGAGAATCTTCATCACAATTTCCCTTTCAGGAATAGTCCTACCCAACACACAGGATGCATTAACAATTTCAGACATTTTGTGATAAAATTTATTAGAATAATATTGGTGAATGTTACAATAGTCCCAGATATTCTATGAATTTATTTAAGCTCCTAGATGCATTATTCACTAATGCGGAGCCTGTTGCATAATAATCCCATAGCTTCATTATTCACTAATGCGGAGCCTGCTGCATAATAAGCTCCTAGCTGCATTATTCACTAATGCGGAGCCTTCTGCATAATAAGCTCCTAGCTGCACTATTCACTAATACAGAGCCTGATGAGTATCTATTCTATGTTGTGTTCTTAGCCGAACTCTCAATTCTGACATGACATGACGATTAATGCTCATTCTTAGCCGAGTAACATTAATCTCCCAAAGTGCCTGAATTGGGATATGTGAAAAAGCGGGGATCTAACAACACCACCCAATATTTCGCTTAGCAATCTGTATGGACAAACTCGAATATACTTAGAGAATCAACAAGACTCAATCAATTAAAAGTATATCAACGAGTTTGTATCTCTCTCTTGATTTGATTTATTCAAGCAGGAACTGCGAGTTCTAACCAAATGTAAGGAATAACTTGGATGGTACCAAAGACCAATATCCAAGGATCAATCAATGACAATCAACAACCAAAGGTTGAATTACTCTAATAAATGATCTAACACACAATCTGTATTATTTCAATTATAAAGATAAAACAATATAATGCGGAAATTTAAATAACACAGACGCCAAAATTTTTGTTAACGAGGAAACCTCAAATGAAGAAAAACCCCGGGACCTAGTCCAGATTGAACACACAATGTATTAAGCCGCTACAAACACTAGCCTACTCCAAGATAACTTCGGACTGGACTGTAGTTGAACCAAAATCAATCTCCCACTGATCCAAGGTACAATTATGCTCCTACGCCTCTGATCTCAGCAGGATACTACGCACTTGATTCCCTTAGCTGGTCTCACCCATAACTAAGAGTTTCTACGACCCAAAATCGCAGGCTTTGACAATAAACAAATCTGTCTCACACAGACAAGTCAATCAAAGCATCAATCTATCTCCCACAAATAAACCTAAAGGTTTTGTTCCGTCTTTTGATAATAATCAAGGTGAACATGAACCAATTGATAATCCGGTCTTATATTTCCGAAGAACAGCCTAGAGTTATCAATCACCTCACAACAATCTTAATCTTATGGTAGCGAAACAAGATGTTGCAGAATCACAAACAATGAGACGAAGATGTTTGTGATTACTTTTTATATCTTGCCTATCAGAGATATCAATCTCAAGCCAATCAATCTGATTGTACTCGTACGATAGAAGATGCAAGATCAGATCACACAACTACGATAAAAGTAATATCGGCCTGGCTTCACAATCCCAATGAAGTCTTTAAGTCGTTAACCTGGTTTTAGAAGAAGAAAACCAAAGGTTAAAGGAGAATCGACTCTAGCACGCAAACTAGTATCACACGTAAGATGTGGGGATTAGTTTTACACAATACTAGATGTCTCTATATATTATCTTTCAAATCAGGGTTTGCAATCAATGTTAGCTTAGTAACAAAGCATTCAATATTCACTGTTATATGAAAACCTGATTTATATTCAAGCTAATATTTCTCAACCGTTAGATCGAAAACTTAGCTTGTTACACACACTTAACAATGCACGCTTCTAGGTTTGTTAACCGTACCCAAACGTATGCACTTGTTGGTTCAACAATAGTTAACCAAAAGGTTAGCCATATGATAATTTCATATCAACCATGTTCTTCTTCACCATAACTAGTTCAAATGACTTCAAATGAACTAGTTAGAGAGTTGTTCAATTGCAAGGAAATCTTATGTACTACACAAGACACAATTGAAGCAAAGATGATTTGATTCACTTGAATCGGTTCATGAACTTTTATATCCACGGTTTGCATACTGCATTCCTTAGTCTTTTTAAGTTTAAGTTCAGAAATCATCTTCATATATATAACCTTCTCAAGTTCGCAGACTAGGTTCGCGGACTTAAGTTACCGGTCAGAGTTTACAAACTCCAGCAGAAATTCTCTGGTTTGAGAACTTCGCCGGTTCGCGGACTGGGTTCGCGGACTTAGCTTCACGCAAGTAGTTTGTCAACTCCAGTAGAAATTCTCGGGTTTGAGAACTTCGGAAGTTCGCGGACTTGGCTCATGCCATTCTTCCGGTTCTCTTGATCAACAAAGTTCGCAAACTTTGGTTCAAGGAATAAGACTTATACATAAATGTGTTTCCACAACAATGCTTATGTCCACCATTGGTTATGTAATCTAAACTCTCATTTCAATCATTGGAACATTCTTAGAGGACGTTATATAGTTGTTACACCATTTCTCGTCAAAGCAATTTTCAAGATGATTGAAACATATCATGACTTTCGTCATATGGTAAATATAAACTTGATCGAAGCGAAAAGCTTACCAACACATATTTCGAGATATAGATAGGCGAGGTATACTCGGATCGAAATACCAAATGTGTATAATCCAGGTATATATATATATATATAACATACGACTTCTTGTCTCAAAGAGTAGGAGATAGAGTAGATAGATTTTTGAGTGACAGATAAGTTCAAGTCTTCACATACCTTTTTGTCGAGAAGTTCCACCGGTTTATTGAGTAGTTCTTCCACTTGTATGATAAATCGCCATGAAGTCCTTGAGCTCAACTACACTTTCTATCCTAGTCCGAGACTTAGCTATAATAGAACATAAATCAAGACTTATAGTTTTGATCACTAACATTGGAAAACATGCTTGAGATAGAAACGCATGCGAGTTCGACCGAGCAATGCTCTAACAATCTCCCCCTTTGTCAATTTTAGTGAAAAACTATCAATACATATGGAATACAAAAAATATAAAGAAACTTTAGTAGCTCCTACTCCACATGTATAATCTTCAACATTCCTCGAAATCTTCGTCACTTCCAAGTACTCCAATGATCCCAAAGGTTGTAAGTTTAGCATCACTGCTGTTGAAGATCCGTAGTTATAACAATGAGAAAACATAGTTCTCGATCATTGTTATACAGTGTCATAGCATTATTACACAACGTCAAAGTTCAATTGTATCACAACTTCAACAATAATTCTATGGTGATATGTATCACTCCCCCTTAGTCAATACTCCATCTCACATGGAAACCACTCTCCCTTACATAATGATCCGGAAACCATATGTATTTGTAGTATGAACTACATATTAATTCTCCCCCTTTTTGTCAATAAAATTGGCAAAGGTACAAGAACGAGATGATAATGAAATTTCCGAGAGAGGCATTTCATGACAAAAGGAAAAAAAATACATACCAACTAATTTAGATGCAATCATAAAGCCGAAGCTAAATGCATTCATCAAGGAGTTTAAAGATACAAGATAACCCCTCTAAAATTCCACATCCGCACACCCCTCAATATATGACCATTAAGCACAAGTTCAAAAGAACTCTCCCCCATTTGATGTCATTCCCGAAAGAACAACAAGAGCGACCTTAATTTCAAAAAAAAAGAAGGATATTATTGGACACCAAAAACCATGAGAACGATTTTCTATATCCAAATAACTCAATCAAATTAATCACAAGTAAACCCATGATTAATTTAATCGGAATACACAATCAAATTAAACACAAGAGGTGATCAATTCAATTGATTATGCTCAACACAAGAGAACTTATGGAGACACGAAAATACTCAACTAGATTAATTTCAAGAGAACCGATAATTAATCTAATTGGAATACACAACCAAACTAATCACAAAAGTAATCAATTTAATTGTCATTTGTTTTGCTCGACATAAGAAAACTCGGAGCACTAAATAAATAACCAAACAAGATGATTAATTTAGTTCAATATGCTCGACATAACATATATCACGGAGCACCAACTAAGCTAAAAGATCAACTTGGTTGTATAGTGCTCAACATAAGATACATTACGGAGCCTCACATTAATACATAAAATATGGATCAAGGATGATCAATACTGCGGAATACACAAGGATTCACTATTTGCATAACGACAATTAATAGACATAATCCTTGAAAACAAGAGATTTTAACCTATCTTCCATCAAATGTTTGACAATATAGGCTTAAATTTTGTATTTGTCAAAAGTCCATCCATTCTTTTACCAGTACGTGAATACCGATCACGAACGACTTTTCTTTTGACAAAGTATGGGACAAACATAGTTCACGGACGTAAACACCAATATCCTATAACAAATTGCAATATATCAAATCATAAAGATTAATATTTCAAAACATCATCCTCCAAATATTTTTAGAATTTAAAACCAATTAAACCTAAAAAAGAAGAACAAGAAGATGAAACATAATAGCTATGTGTAGTCACAATCATTGCTATTCATAGCACTAGTTATTCTTCCAACTAAACCAAAAAGAAGACATACTAGGCAACAAATAAACTTCTATGATGCATTTCACTTACTTTGAAAATTCTTCTCATATTCCCTATATTCATCAAGCTCATATTCGATTAGATCAATCCTAGATTCAAGATTATCCGTCTTTTCTTCAAGTCTTTTGGAGGAAGCTTCGAGTTCAATTTTCAGGGAACGTACTTGATCCAAAGAAAGATTCATGGTTAAAGAGAGGTTATCAAATTGTGAGCCTGAAGCATTCTCATCAGACGATGAAATACACTTGTCATAACACATCTCGTTTTCGGAAGAATCAAAACGAATCTTCTTAGAGGGAAACAGAACAGTCCATACATCACTTTCTTTGCTTGAAAGACTAGAGGAGGACATGATAGAGAAGATAAATAAAATGATCATCCATAAGAGGAGAAACTTTATTTTAAAGGAATGAAGATGAAGAATTTCCAAAGAAGACCTTTTACCAAACCCTAACAGAATTCGGTTATCTCAAAAAAAAGTCTTTTAAAGAGTCAGAAACCGTACATGAACAATAACGGTACAAGAGGAGAATAAACAAAAGCCGAATACTCTTAGAGAATTAACAGACACATTCAAACACAACCCTGTTGAAAATCATGATTCTTGCCTAAGAGGGATAGACGAAAGAATCATGAATAACAAAATTAAAGATCATAATCATTCCAATCCAATATAGGACTGGGATATATCTCGTGAGAGGGGGAATTATTTGTTAATCCAAGTTTTTGCTTATTCTTTAGGAAAGAAGAGTTATGCACATCATTCTTTTCTCTTTTAATCGCAGTTTTGAAGAACTTGATTGTTGATTTGCACAAATCCTGTACGGTTTTAGAAATCACTTTTTGAGGGAACAAGGATTTCACAGGAGATTTCTTCTTCTTCTTCTGCACACAGCGTTTAGCAGAGCAGGACTTCTTTTGATCATTCGTGCTAAGATGATCCTGATTTTTACACAAGGAAACCAAGAGTTTTGGTAGCATCTTGTGTTTTTTTTTCTGTATCACCCTTGTCGTCAAGATGACTGGAGAGTGATACATAATCGGGTGACATTTTCTGACACTGCTTATGAGACACAGTCGGAGTTATTCGACATGTCGTATAAGAATCACGATTGTGATTTTCAGCAAAGAGATTAAGAGAACAATCACAAATTTCATCCTCAGGACAATAATCAAGAGTATTCATCCATGCTTTAGTTATCTTATTCACCTCAGTATCTGGACTTTTAGAAGTATGAACACTTTTACAACACACGAGACCAGTTTCTCTAGTACAATTTTTCTGAACTCTCTTATGCTCCTTTTTGATTGATCGGACTTCTTTTTGAGACTTTCTTTTACTTTGTCTAAGAATTTTCTTAAGCTGTTTTATAAACCGAGACAACGTAGAAACAAAGCAATTCTCATTTTTCTTATCAATCAATTTAGGACAATGAGATTTTCCATCAGGAGTAGTAACATGACTACTAGACAAGTGATGTTTATATCTTGATTTAAGTTCGCGATCGAAAATTTGAAGCATCCCGACAAGCGTATTTCGAAAAAGAGTATCAAGGTTATTTCACTCAACGATGGCATGTTTTTTAGATTCGTATTTAGATGGCAGCGATTTGAGGATCTTCATCACAATTTCCCTTTCAGGAATAGTCCTACCCAACGCACAGGATGCATTAACAATTTCAGACATTTTGTGATAAAATTTATTAGAATAATATTGGTGCATGTTACAATAGTCCCAGATATTCTATGAATTTATTTAATCTCCTAGATGCATTATTCACTAATGCGGAGCCTGTTGCATAATAATCTCATAGCTTCATTATTCACTAATGCGGAGCCTGCTGCATAATAAGCTCCTAGCTGCATTATTCACTAATGCGGAGCCTTCTGCATAATAAGCTCCTAGCTGCACTATTCACTAATACAGAGCCTGATGAGTATCTATTCTATGTTGTATTCTTAGCCGAACTCTCAATTCTGACATGACATGACGATTAATGCTCATTCTTAGCCGAGTAACATTAATCTCCCAAAGTGCCTGAATTGAGATATGTGAAAAAGCGGGGATCTAACAACACCACCCAATATTTATCTTAGCAATCTTTATGGACAAACTCGAATATACTTTTAAGAGAATCAACAAGACTCAATCAATTAAAAGCATATCAATGAGTTTGTATCTCTCTCTTGATTTGATTTATTCAAGCAGGAACTGCGAGTTCTAACCAAATGTAAGGAATAACTTGGATGGTACCAAAGACCAATATCCAAGGATCAATCAATGGCAATCAACAACCAAAGGTTGGATTACTCTAATAAATGATCTAACACACAATCTGTATTATTTCAATTATAAAGATAAAACAATATAATGCGGAAATTGAAATAACACAGACGCCAAAATATTTGTTAACGAGGAAACCGCAAATGAAGAAAAACCCCAGGACCTAGTCTAGATTGAACACACAATGTATTAAGCCGCTACAAACACTAGCCTA